>NC_087317.1:7070576-7376153 GCF_037043105.1 Vanessa tameamea
ATACTTAAATATAATTTAACATTAACATCCTTGCTGCTAAGCATGGATTGAAGGATGAATGAGAACTATATGGTGAGGAAGGTCTTGAGCATGCACGTGGGTGGATATAGAGGTAGCGGACGACCAAACGATTGATGGATTGTGTGATAGACGATATGGCTGGAAATAATGTTACTTGTGAGATGACGTCAGACAGAGAAGTATAAAAAAAGAAGACATGTGCGCCGACCCCAAATAAAATTGGGATAAGGATGATGACATAAACAACAATACCTAATGTTTAATCAAATTTCATCAATAAAAATGTGGATTAATTTATTAGTCACTTATCTCTATAACTTATAACAGTGTTGTTTTTATTGTTATTTGATATTACCAATTAAAAAATGATAGCTTATGAGAATTAGTAAATAATTGAAATTAAAATATTGAACTTCGAAATAACATCTTTTCGAAATTCGGATAATTTTTAAATTATTTTCCCCTCAAGAACAACGTTGAATTGAATTTAACGTTTTACGAATAACAAACAAACAATTGGTTTCAGGCTGACACTACAAGCAAGGGTGGTGAAATAAATTCAGGTTTTGTAAACACAGAACCGCCACCTTTGAGTCCACCAAACTTTAGTGAATTAAATAATGGATCTCCGGAACCTAAGCGCTCTAAGGAACATGACTCTCTGCCACCCGTACTTAAAGTGCCAATAGAAGAAACGAAAGAAAAATTGGTAATTTAAATATACAAATACGTAAATTTTAAGTATTCAAATTTTATAAATTATTACAACTTGGATCGAGTGTTCAAATTTGATAGTTTTTTTTAATGAAATTAGTTATATAAGCTTAGTGATATAAGTTTCATGACCCCTAATTTAACGAATTTGCAATTTTTGCTATTCGTGTATAAATAAAATTAATTAAAAGGTTATTGTTTTAGAAAAATGACGATCCGGAAAATGATGAGCCTGAAAGGGTTATGTGGGGAAATCAAATCGAGTTCCTTATGTCCTGTATAGCCACATCAGTGGGCCTCGGCAATGTGTGGCGATTTCCCTTCATTGCCTATCAAAACGGCGGTGGAGCTTTTCTTATTCCATACCTTATAGTACTTATATTAATAGGAAAACCTATGTATTATATCGAAGGGGTACTTGGACAATTCAGTAGTAGAAACACAGTGAAAGTCTGGTCGATGGCTCCTGCGATGAAAGGTAAATTAATGATTATGTTTCTTCTATTACTAATTCAATCATCTTAACAACCTATTTCTAAAATCGGTTAATAATGGATGATGAGTGAAAAACATCCAAAATAAAAGGTGCACGTGTATCCTGCATAATTTTGTCGATCTATTCAATTATTTCGAATGTAAGTAAAAACAGTTGTTACGATTTTTATCTGTTCATCGTTTCAGGAACCGGGTATGCACAGTCGTTGGCATGTGGATATATTCTTTCCTATTACGTATCTATCATTGCCTTATGTCTATACTATTTGGCTATGAGCTTCCAGTCAACATTGCCATGGGCTGTTTGCGAACCCGACTGGAATAATTGTGTGCCTTCTGGAGCGACAGAAAATATCACCCTAACTGAAAATTCGACTAGTAGCGCTGAACTATATTTCGTGTAAGTTGAAACTAATTGATTGATTTCAATAAATGTCTTGTGTTTTTTAAATATTAATTATAATTTTTTTGTTTGTAGACGAACGGTACTACAACAAAGCGATGGAATTGAAGGTGGTCTGGGTAAGTCTATAATAATATTAGTAATGTTCATTACATTGCACTTAATTAAGTAGTACTACTATACTTCTAGTAGTATTAATAGTAATAACAAATACATACTTCATGGTTTAGGTTTATCAAACAAGTGTATAATTAATTGACTTTTGCTCAATCAATCAATCCCTCAATTAATTTGAGTTTAATGCAAAAATAACAAATATTTGAGCACGTGAGATATCGTTAATCTTTTAATCGCCAAGAAATGTTTTATATAATACCTTCTATACGTTATACAAAATGTTCTAATTTGTTTGATTGAAATGTAATAAAAATCAAATATTTGTTTCTATTCAGGATTGCCTATATGGTACTTAACCGTCTGTCTACTAGCTTCATGGCTTTTAATCTTTATCATCGTATCCAGAGGTGTCAAAAGTTCGGGAAAAGCTTCTTACTTCCTCGCGATCTTTCCTTATGTCATCATGATCATTCTTCTTATCAGGTATAATATATTCTTCTATTTTTTTTAATCTAAATACAGCAGAGTTATTTTTGTATAATTCACATATAAATACATACTTTACTGGTAAAAGAGGTGTTGTGGTTTAATTGATTAAGCTTTTTAGTCATTCGAAGTTCATTCAAATCAATGTCATTTTCTAACCATGAAAAAAATGTTTTAAAAATAACTTTTAAAATAAAATTTATACTACTCCCTAAAACAAATTTAACTTAGTTTACATGCTGTATTGTGCTGTGTCTGAACAAGGTGAGTCTGAAAAAGGTGTGAACAATGTTTCAGCTTACAAATCGATGGGATATAAATGTTTTAGTATTGTATATTTAATAATAGTTGCATACTTACACAGCCAGTGAAGTTAAATAAAAAGTATGTTTATAATAATTGCATTCTAAATTTAATCTCACATAAAACATCAATTTATAAATTCTGTCAAGCAATAATATTATCCGTACGGTGCCCGTACTCACCCTGAGTCACGTGTGTTGCTAATCTCCACATATATATTGCAATTAATCCACATATATCATAATCATGACGGAGATAATCTACAATGCATTACGGATAATGTTATGACGCACGTTGATGTTAATCGCAAAGTTAAAAATTAACTTTCTTCAAATAGTCTTAGCTTTATACTTAGATTATTTATATGTATATCTAGATAGAAGGTCGTACAAACAGACTTAAACAAACGGACCAACTTTATTATCTACAGCAACGCTTGACACTCGCCAAGTGTAATACTACTTTTGGGCACAATTTTTTTCTACGCGTTCCCATCTTTGACGATCTATCTAGACATATAATATCAAAAATCAAATGCTTTATACTATTGTATAAGTTTGCCAGTAGGTTGATATCTAATCTAAATTCTACAAAATATGCTTATTGATTAAATCCACTTGCAAAGTTTTGACTGTTACGTATAAATTATAAATTATTATTAGAAGTATCCAACATGTACAGAATATGATGTATATAATATAGTAGACTAAGGCTTAATTAGTTTTAAAGTTTTACTCATTTATTAATTGGTAATATTTATTATTTCTATTATAGTACGGTTATCCTACCTGGATCTGGCCAAGGTATTCTTTTCTTCATAACACCACAGTGGGACAAGTTACTTGAACTTAGCGTAAGTTATTCTCAAATAATTACGTATTTTATATTTTTCGAATTTCTTGTATTTAATGTAAATTAATCTCAAGGTTTATAATAAAATTAATCTACTGATTTACTTAATGTAAATCTCAAAGATAAATTTGATAAAATAGGGATTTAAAGCAGTGAAATTACATCTGTGTGTAATTTCCTTATGCGCAAATTTAGATAAAATTGTAAATTGTTTTAAATATATATTTCACTCGTTAAGCCCCTCTAGGTAGGTACCACCCACTCATCAGATATTTTACCACCTCAAAGCAATACTTAGTAGGTTTTGTTGTGCTTCGGTTTAAAGGGTGAATGAACCAGTGTAACTGCAGGGACAAGGGACATAACATCTTAGCCCCCAAGGTTGTTGCATTAGTGTGATGTTAGGAATAATTTATATCTCTTACAATGCAAATGTCTATGGGTGGTGGTGACCACTTACCATCAGGTGGCCCATTTTCCCGTCCGCCTACCTACAATATAAAAAAGTTCAAAAGTTATATATTTTTTGTGGTATATACATTTTACAATGTATTAGAAGATTAGATCTCATAGTTGCATTGACGGTGGAATGAGTGGTTCGTACTTATTGTAGACATGTGAAGACTTACATTTAGAAAACCACATTGCTGTCTGAATTACTATAATAAATAAAATAACAAAGCAGTATTATTAAAATTGAGGATCTATAAAATTAAACGTGACTTAATTATTTTAGGTGTGGTATGCAGCCGTGACGCAGGTGTTCTTCTCGTTGACAGTATGTACAGGACCAATCATCATGTTCTCTTCATATAATGGTTTCAAACAAAACGTTTACAGGTAATATTTACAACATACGAAACGTTTACAAGTAATATTATCTTCAAATATAATGTAAAAATATGATTATTTTCATTTTAGGGACGCCATGATCGTTACAACTCTAGACACGTTTACAAGTTTGCTCTCTGGTATCACGATTTTCGGTATCCTGGGTAACTTGGCGTATGTTTTGGATAGAGAAGTTATGGACGTAGTCGGATCTGGAGGCACCGGTCTTGCTTTCATTTCCTATCCTGACGCCATCGCTAAAACTTTCCAACCACAGGTATATTTATTATTTAAATGTAGCTATTATTACTACCAATTTTGAATACAGATTTACATTTCTAAAGCTTTTAAAGTACACAAATATATTTGATACTTTTGATTTTTGATGATTTTCAGAATTAGTTTCTTATTTTTTCAGTTATTCTCAGTTCTCTTCTTCTTGATGATGGCAGTTTTAGGAATAGGATCTGCTGTGGCATTGCTTACTGCCGTGAATACTATCCTGCTGGACGCTTTTCCTCGCGTGCCCACTATCTACATGTCAGCACTTTCTTGTGTTGGTGGTTTTGGCATCGGACTTATATATGTTACACCTGTAAGTATTTACATCATTCTTATTATTTAATGGACTAATTATTTATCAGTCCAAAATGACACTCAGTCCTAAAACTTAGGAGTCATGATTGTCAATAATATCGTCTTGTTGTATATATAAGTATTACTATTGCTACACAATCGTTGTTCTTCAAAAATATTATAACGTAAGAACGTAATCTGAATGTGAATATTATGCCATTACAAATTTTAAGTGACATTCACTGCAACTAAAATAGTACCTAAATATTAATATATTTTATATAATGTATACGTTTTATACGATGTTATGTCATAATTGAATTTTATCACAAACATCAAAGACATTTCCGCTTGTACCGTACGCTTATACTTCAGACTAGAGTTATTTTATATGTCGAGTAGTACCTAACTGTATATCAACAAGTTTTTGCTTTGACGTAGAGATATCTGTAAAAGTATAAGGCGTATGATTTCCTTTTTTTAAGTATAACGTATTGTTCATTTAATTATTTCCAGGGCGGTCAATACATATTAGAGCTTGTTGATCACTATGGTGGAACATTCTTTGTACTCTTCTGTGGTATCGTTGAAATTATTGGCGTATTTTGGATTTATGGTAAATATATACAATTAAATAGTGTATTTGATCGGAATTTGATAGTTGTATCGTAATTATAACATAAATAATATCTACTACAACATAAAATAAATATTGTTA
The DNA here is from genome assembly GCF_037043105.1 of Vanessa tameamea. Classification (NCBI taxonomy): domain Eukaryota; kingdom Metazoa; phylum Arthropoda; class Insecta; order Lepidoptera; family Nymphalidae; genus Vanessa; species Vanessa tameamea. Next base: position 7,076,093 of record NC_087317.1, read on the forward strand.
CAAAATGAAATTAATCACTGTACCATTTTACTTCATAGTAACAGTTGGCCCGGTAGCCCGTTCGGCTGCCTTTTTATAAAAAAAATATATATGTTATATTATATAATATTGTTATGTTATATTTAACAAAAGCATAATGTTATTGTTTCAGGTCTTGAAAATATTTGTCTCGATATAGAGTTCATGTTGGGTCTTAAGACATCTATATATTGGCGTTTCTGCTGGGGTTTCATAACGCCAGCTATGATGATGATTGTATTCGTTTACGCTCTTTTATCGTTTGAAGCTTTAGTGTTTGGAGGATATTATTATTATCCAACACTGGGATATGGTACGTAAACTTTCATATAAAGGCATCTTTAAATGATTATAAGCTAAATATGAAATATTAATTACCTAACTAATTTGTTACAGTTGCCGGATATATAATTTTATTCACGGGAATTTTGCTGGTTCCTCTATTCATCCTTACAACCATGTACAAATACAGAAGCGCCGGTAGATTTATCGATGTAAGTAAAACAAATTAAGAAATATATATATTTATATACTTATGTTAAGTATAAAAAGTAAAACATAACGGCACATAAATTTTCCACTGAAAGGCGTCTCTCATTGTAAGGAGAAGCGTATTCCAACACGCTGTTTCTATTCGGGTTCGTAGAGATTGACGCGTCAGATTTTTTCCGACACATGTTGGTTTCTTGACGAGTCTTTCTTCATTGCTGCACGCGAGATGCATTATGCAAACTAAACACATATACGTCTACGAGTTCTGTCCACTAAGCTATTTCGTCTCATTTTTAACTCGACATAGTGTAAATTGAATACTTAAAAATCACAAAATGTTCATGGACAACTAACCAAGAAACTTGTTTTTAATTCATGTTTTTATTTTTCACCAGATACTAAAGAAATCTTTTAGTTCTAAATCATCGTGGGGTCCACGTTCAATGAAAACTCGAAGAGAATGGCAGCTGTTCAAAGAAAATGCTAAAATGGAGCAACAAATAATGAGAACCTCTTGGTTTAAACACATTTGGTTCAGTTTAACGGGTGGATACAGACGTGGAAAGTGATTTGTAATGATTTGTCAGCTTATGTATTTGTAATTTATAAATTATTATAGATTAGAAATATTGAAGCATGTACTAGATGATCTGGAGCTAGGTATGAAAATATTTAATATTACGATATGTAAGGTTACATTTACGTAAAGGTCAAAACACGTAGTTTTATTAATCTCGTCATTATTGTTGTAAGTAGTTTAGACTACATAACAGTAGACGCACAATTTCTTGAATAGTTCAACCGTATTATGTAGGTTATATTTCATTTATGTATATTTATCGAACACTTATTTAATTTGTAAGGAGCCTTAACATTCCTTTTCATAGAAAGTATTTTCAATAGCAGTACATTTAAACAATCCTTAATTTGAATGATTTTCTGAGAATTATAACTAATTGTCATAAAGTCTTACTTGTATTTCGTTCATTTAGATTTAGGAATAACGGAAATTTACTGTTCAAATTATAAAAATATAAAGTGTATTCAAAATAATTAAAATAAATATATAGCATATAAATATAGTAAGTAATGTTTAATAATTATTTCTACGTGTGTTTTGATGGCTGTGTCTTAATTATAACATTTGTTAGAAGATAAGTTAAAAATTGTTAAACTTTTTTAAATTTGTAAATAAATGATTAAAAATAAACTTTCTTGTCTTTTTTTATTTTAAATACGTAATATACGGCTAGTTTTTAATCGCAGGGTGTCAATTCTACTAAGAAATTGTAATTATAACGCAATCGAATCTAACGTATGCAGAATTTTTTGATTTATAAATGCCATTATTCGTTCACAAAAAAAAACTGTACAATTGTATTATTTTTAGAGAAAATTTCAGGGGAGAACATATTTTGTCTCTCCTACTACTGAATATTTGGTTAGAGTGCAATTACTTTCTTATATTTTATTTTAATATTTGTTTCATTGTTATCGGCTCAGAATAAACAGAACACGAAACTATATGATAGGTTACCATCAAAAATTGTTCCATATTTTTCTGATCTATCCTAAAACAACAAATACATTAAAACAACCATGATCCTATGTACAGGCTTATTGGTAAATCGACGCCCCTATTACCTCCTAACGGGAATACGTCGAATTACCAATAATCCTGTATGTATATACATACTCTCTCTTTGATTGATGGCGTAAATGTAGGAATAAAGAGATGTATATTACGTAAATAGTCTTCACGACCTTGATTATCCTCATGTATAGGTATATATTACAACATTCAAGATTGATTGATTGTTGAATCTATCTTTCACGCTGACGAGTTTTTATTTATCATATACGTTTGAATTTTATTTATCTTTTGTTTCTTTTGTATTTTATTTATTATTTTTATGACTGTTTGTTAATATACGTACTACAGATTTAACCACCATTTTAATCAATCACAACTTTTGTATTTCTAGAATATCACATTGTTTAGTTATTGCATATTTATTATTCAACATTTATTTACATATTATAATATATTCATAAATAAATAATAATAAAGATAATAAATGTATCCTAAGTATAGAGTTTAATAACATAATATAGTGTATCCTTAAAATAATGTAGGAAAATACAAATAATATTAAAATAAATATATATTAATAAACGAATAATAGAAAGGTAATTTACACTATTCTAATTTTTAACAAACTGATGATATAGATAATTATCGTCTAGGGACGTAGTATCTAATCTTAATTACAATATAATCAAATTTTTCATCAGAATGAATTTTTAAAAAATCGTTACGTCTAATTATTAACTATTTTAACGATTCGATTTGATTAAAGTAAATATTTAAAAAGTGATTGATGTAATTCTATATTGGAATGACTTTTTATCTGAACTAATCATCTAATTCAAATTCAAATATTTATTCAACAGCAAGCATTCTTTTTTATTGATTGTCAAAATTCTGCCACTGGATCAGAAACGATCACTTTAGACCTTAAATAAACCGGCGAAAGAAACTCATTAAGATTTTTTTGTCAGAAATCAATTTTTACAATGATAAATAATTGTTTATTTTTGAAAAGGTATGTGAAACTAATGTGTGTGAACTTAGCAGATCATTGTCCAGAACTGTAGAATTCAGCTGTATGCCCTAAGATATCCTATTTATTTTTGATCTGCTGTGATATGATCTGCTACGGGAAGTTAGCAGATCATTTCGTCGATTAACTTTTTTAGGTAAAAACGCCAGAACTATTTCTAAAAACTATCAGGAACTATAGAACTCTTCTGCATCCTAATAGAACTCACATTTAATTTTGATCTGCTGGACAATGATCTGCTAAGTTCACAAACATGTGAAACTATATGTATACTGAGAAGCGACATTTGATACTTTTATTTCCTTAAATTTACTTCTTAGAGAAGATTAGGGCCCGGGTTATAAATTGCGTAAATAGTCATAAAAATTTCATCTTGCGACTCATTCTAAGCTTCAAAAATATTTTTAATAAGCTCAAAATCAGTATTATTAGACGAGTGCTCAAATCTTGCTGAGAGTTAGTAATTCCAATAATTATTGGGGTCAATAGCACTACCTGATTTTATAAACAATTAATCTACAACAAAGCAAATACTAAATAACAAGTAAAATAATAAAAATAGCAAGAACTAGTGTTCACGTAGGGCTGGATTTATACTAAGGGCAGTCGGAGCAAGTGCCCTGGACGGCAAAATTAGAATGATGAAAAGAAAAAAGCTTCGCGTTAAAGAAAATGCTTTATTATCTTCCAAAATATAATTTAAACATAAAACAAATCTACTATGAATTTCTTCAGTTTTATATTGATTTAATAATTAGAAATATCGAAACTTTATCCACTTTTTGCAAAATATTGATAATGGGGCGGCATTTATACAGTGCCCAGGGTTGTCACTATTTTTGAATTCGACACTTATACAAATTTGTCGTGGCCAGATCTTATTCGAGATTTATGTGTAGATTTTTGCCATTTTATGATATGGAAAATGCATTATTCACCACATTTTTCACGAAGATTGTTCCACGGAATTGTGTGGATTAATTTCTTCCGCTGAATTTCACCAAAAGCTATCGCGTTAGAATCTAGACCATCTCAATATGTCAATTTTTTAAAGAAAATGGAACTAACCTTCACTGCGGTTTTTCCAAGCCGATATAACTTGGGAACCTTCAAAAAGAGAGCCCTCTTACTCCTCAAAGCCCAGCAACGCACTTGCAAGCCACCCTTTATTGCAGATGTCTACGAAAAATGTCAGGTGAGGCACCAGGACGCTATACGTGAATTAAAACGGAAATTTCCATTCTTTTTCAATCTAAAGTTATAGTTTATACACAACAAAATCACAATATAGAATAGCGTAGGTACATACATCGATTTTTAGATATCTTCCTCTTTGTCGTGATAGGTACCACCCGGTATCCGGTTTAAAGGGTGAGTGATCCAGTGTAATTACAGGTATAGGGGACATAACATTTTACTTTCTAAAATTGGCGATGCATTGGCGATTTAAGCAATGGTATATAAGCAATTATTTCTTACAGCGCTATATCTACGCCATATCTACTATATCTATAAGTGGTATTTTTTATATATGTAAAATAAAATGATATCATGTAATGTAATTATTTTATTATATTTAACAAAATACAGATTTCATAATTTCACGGAATTTAGTACTAAAGATGATCTATTATAGCCTATTCTAATCGAAGAACGAGTAGATATAATAACAAACTTTTAGTTTTTTAGCTGATAACTGCATCATGAGTCGATCGAGTATAAATTTTGCAATCCCCGGCATACATTTGGTAAAAATAAGATATATTTTTTAATTATTATTAATTTCATCATGTTTGATTCTCTGCTGATGACTCCAAGATAACTTTGAAAACATCTCAGCAGGATAGATATGTTAAAAGTACGAGAGTCAGCATAATATAATTGACATTGTTAAAATCTAGCAAAGTACAAAATACATCATTGTTATTTTGTTACGGAATTCATAACAAAAAAACTTATCAGGGTAAAATAATATTAAGAATAGGTAGAATTTTGTTTCATTTTTTTTACAATTTTCATTTAAAGAATGCAGACTAAATTTACTAAATTTCTAAATTGATTAAATTTCTGCTGTATTCATGTTCTGATTCATAATTATTTATATTTTTTTACATGTTATATTTGGTAAATCTAGTAAGTAGTTTCAAATTTGATATCAGTAGCTGTCATCACTTAGTCGCACCGGAGTGTGTGACAAAACGATGATACGTATTTTACCGATATATGTGAACACATGTAGATAGTCGTAATCTTATGACTAAAATGGTCATCCAGAACTAGTGAGAGACACCTGCTCCTCTTCGGTTAGAAAAGCGGTTTTGTTTTAATAGCAAAAGGTTTGGATTTTTCCTGACTTTTACATTTGTTAGAAGTTTTGTGGAATGTATGTGTGTACGTAGAAATGTATGTGTGTATTCACAAAGGCATGCGTGCAAAAAAAGACACCTGATGATGTCTCATCTTCACCCATAGGTATTGGCTCTTTAAAAGTTACATCCCAGTTCTTTATCGGATGTGCAGAATACTACGGGTTCAATTACATATGTTCCGATATAATAGAGCACCAAGATAGATGACACTATCTACCACAGCACAACAAATTATTGCCATGTAGTTGTAATTTTTTTTTTTGTAATTCCGTTACATTACTTTCGATCGATACAAAGTAAAAACTACCACAGGCTTGGGAATTACCCAGTACTGAAAATAATCCTCTTAAGAAACTGTATTATGTGTTACTCTATTAATTATGGAGATATCAGGCATTTTAATATGTGTACGATTTGCTCATGTTTCTTATCAATTAAAGGTTCACGTGACATGATCTGATGATTTGATCCTGTAAATTAAAGTCCTACTTAAAGGGCACCTCTACAATTTTTTATTACTTATATTTATGGCGCTGACAATTTGTATTCTTTTTTCAACAGAGATGTTAAGTGGCAATACGTGAAAGTGTCAACTTTTGTATACTGCACTAGCTGCAAAAACATTATCCAGGTCCCACGCTACCAAGCAAAGTAAAATTTTGTTCCGATCGGTTGAGTGGTTTCGACGATGATGTAACAAACGGAAAGACCGATTTAAGATCGAATTTATAATATTGCTGTCCTTAAAATTAATATTATCTTGAAATAATAATCTATTGCAGACATATCTATGTACCTTATTATATCTGTTGATTATACCCCAATTAGAATACCACGCTAATTATATTGAATACTTATCAAATAATTATATACATACGTAGATAGAAAGATTTTATCTCACGCTATCAAAAAAAATATATATATCATTATCATAATGCTATGTATGAAAACACCAAATAGTATTCTTTGGATTCATTACAAGCAACTGTACACGAAAATGTCTAGCCAACTAAATTTTATTTACAGATTTTGGGAATCTAGGAATATGTATGACACTAAGAAGTAATAATTATGATACATATCGTTTATGTATCATATTTAGGTATTTTTAGTATTAATTAAAAACTTCTTCTATTGCTAAATATATTAATAGATTTTCAAGAATTAATTAGGAATTTTATAAAGTTAGTTTCAATACCTACATGATTCCAAACTGTAACTTAAATATAAATATTGTTAATAAACGTGCTGTAATGTCGAATTCGGACAACCATGTCCTGTAATGATATGTATACAGTTTTGTATTATAAATAAATAAATAAACTTTTTAATATAGCTTCTTAGAATTTATTTGTTACATTAAACATATTTATAACATTATATTAGCTATTCACGGTTTTAAATGTGGAAACGAGATTACCTCTTAAATATCTCTTCAAGATTTATTTATAACATATTGGAAAAGTAACAAGATATTATATAGAAAAAAATTTAAATACTAAGACACACTTTGAACTCACTCACAATATTTCTAATATTTAGAGTTAAACTTAAAGGGATCAAATTTCCAAACTTTTAAAGGAGATGTCTCGGAACTAAATCTGGTCCAATAATTGTGACTTGTATTAACAACATTTTTACCCTTACAGCAAAGTATTTATGCACTTATTGAAATGTAGAACCACTTAAAAGATCATTTAAGTTAAAAAGTTTAAATTGATATGATTAAAATCATAAACATTCATTAATGCTTTTAATATAGCGTGACTGAGTACAAAAAAGACATTTTGTTCGTAATCGTATTTATAATATACTAGCTGTTACCCGCCTGCTTCGGTAGGCGTTTTAAAATTTATTTAAAATTAGTTATTTATATTAATAATAATTATTATTAAAAATGGAAGATTTTTTTTATTGTGACTATATTTATTGAACATATAAGATAATAAAATAATAATTAATACTGGAAATAATAAAATTAATAACAGGAACACCAAGTTAAAAAATAAATTGAATTTTCGCGACAAGCTTAATTGCCCTCTGACTCCGCCTCAACTGTCACTCGTTCAATATTTTCGACGTAGAAAACCCGAAAGTCAAAAGGCGAAATATCGTGGTCGAGCTCAACACAGTTTCCATAAAAACACATGGAATGTGAAATTTCGAAAATCTAAATACAAAAATAACAAAAAATAAAATTGGAAAGGAAGTTTTAACTAGTGGAAGAATTTACATGCTTCATCCGCGCGCGCAGAACGCCTTTGAAGAAGATAATCTGATCGCGAATGATAAAATAAAAATACATAGGTACTTGGTGGAGCTGGATGTTCATACCAAGAACTTTAAGTTCATCACAAACCATGATGAAATGAGTATCAAGATATTTGCCATCCATATTTCGGATGATAAAACAAAAATAGGGGGTAAATAAATGATCCACATGACCAGGAACATTAACAACTCGACAGAAAAATCTGTTATTCAAAAATATTTTATTAATTACATTAAGATATAAATAATAATTCAAGAAAACATTTACACATACGCATAAGATGCTCCTTTCCGAAAAAAATGGAGGACGTCGGAAGTTATTTGGTTGTTATTATGGTTTGTCTATTGATCGTTTGTGACCAATTCTCGCATCCAAATACACGAACAGCGAACATACATAAATTTTGTAAAGTTAAATTTTTTGCTGCCATCTGTGTTTTTCTTCTTAATAACATTTTAAACAGGCGCTCAATCCAGATTGTTTATTTCAATGATTCTTACTTTTATTGGTTAGTCGTCTTAATATAATTTAAATAGGTATGACGTTCATTCGACTTCTTTTGTTTGAATGATAGTCTTTCGTTTTTATTGGTTAGAAAATAAACTCGTTATTCATTTTTGTTTTGTTTTTCGTATTCACAAATATGTTTTATATTATATATTTTTTTCAATTTCAGTTAAATGCCGAGGCATTGAATAAACGACATTTCGTGTTGTTCCGTTGGGGGATAATACATATAAATTTACAGATAAGCTTACTGGAGACACTGCTACATATAAGCGTTCATGTGAAAAACAATTTGTTCTCAGATCAACTCCAGCAGTTTTCTAAGTTTGTCCTTGTGATTAAAATTTATGTTAGCTGCCATGAGGCTTACCGGCATTATATATAGTCTATCATTTGCGCAATCACATGTTCTTACTGTATTCTAATTTTGGTAAAGATCGGTTCAACCGTTCTTGAATTATAGCGGGACATACAGACAGACAGACAGACAGACAAAAATTTCAAAAATGTTAAAACTAATGTCAGAATGTCATAAATCAAATATTTTTGACGAAATTCGACAAAAAATTGAGTGTACAGACAGACTCTACAGATGTATATAGAAGTATAGATATAGATATAGGTTTTAATAATATACATATTTATAATTAAACAATTAATTTAACAATTATAAATATTGTATAATGCTCTATACAAGCTTTGTTCGATGATTTTCATTGTATAAATTTAATAAAATAAGAAAGCTAAAAAGTATTGAGTGCTGTGTTTTTCTCAGTAGATTTAAGATTTTTTGCTCAAATAAAAATATAAACGATTTTGAATAAACACGTTCAGGTGACTTCACGGAGATATTTAAATATTAATGTGGATAGTAGCAAAAATTACCGGAACAAGAATTTAATGAACACGTGTTTAAATATTGATTACTATTTACTACAGTGTCTTATAGTTACTGCAATAATCGAAGAATATACATTGTAATATTTACAATTCTGCTATCTAAAGCATATCGAACTGCCATAATTCGAGCATAATATTTTAAATCCCTATTTTTAATAGATACTTATTTTATATATGTTGATGATTTTTCATATTGAAAATTGTCTCTCTATTGTTATGTTTTTTTTAAATATAAATTAAGTACAATATTTTTTCTTGCAAGTTCGATCATCGAATAGTAAAAATCTTTTTTTGCCTAGGAAACGTGATAAAACTATTTAAGCTGCCGTCGCAAAAGAAACGCGGCATATCTTGATATCAAAAAAATAATCATTTGATATATTTTTATCTTCCAATTTATTATTATTGGTTATAATACATACGCCGTAAAACACATAAACCCTTTCTCATAGCGCGCTGTGCGGTGCACAGTCAATTCTAGTTGTGATGGTAAATAATAATAATATATATTAATATGGGCTAACCTTTCCCTTACTGAAATATTAAATAAAAAACATATTTTTAGGACCCAACAACAGATAAAAATGAGGAACGGGTTAACAAAGCTTTTGATCCAAGTCCTGAATATTTTCCTTCGGCGAACATGGACAACTTAGAATTATATGAAAAGAAAAAGGTCAGTGGTATTATAATTATTTATAGTAAACTGCAAAGTTAATTTTTAATATATTATGTGTAAGTTTATTTAGCTAAAATAATTTACAACTGGTTAAAGTAAAGCAATATTGCCAGTCATGATTTGTACGAAACAAAAAATACTGAATATAGATTAAATGCAGGTTACTATCGAAATGGTTAATATAAAAAGAACTTACCCTTTCAAACACTCTCAAACTGCCCGAAATAATTATGAACTTTAAACAAACCGAAATCTGAATATATCTCATTTTTAAAAATATTGCTGATTATTTTAAAAGTGCATCACGGAAAAATACTATTACTATCACAATAAATTTGACATGGTTATTATATTTAAAGAAAAAAGTCGCAGTGTCGATCCCTACCCCTTAATAAGCTTAAAAGGACGGGTAAATAGGAATATTAGTAATTCCTTAATTAATTTGGGGCATCCAGCTAATCAAATTACATAAATTACGTAAAGTAATTAAAATCCAACACTGAAAAGTTCATAAATACGTGGATTTTACCCGTACATAGAGGATTAAAATCCACTCATCTAAACCTCTAATTAATGCACTTATCATTTGTGCTAATATTTCATATCGTGTTCGGTTTTGAAAGAAATTATTGTGAAAAAACTTAACTTAACTTTCCTTTAAGAGGGGAAGAAGTGAGAGGTTTGCGTAACAGTCCGACATTTAAAGCTTTTTTATGTATTCATTATTAAGTACCTATTTAATTTTATTGCCAAAAACATTAGTTTTTGGTATAAACAGGCAATTTATCGTTTTACAACATTAATAAAAACGTACATCTTTATTACATGCATATTTTATTATTGTTGTAAAACGTTTGACCAATGGCTATCATTTTATTACTAACTACATACAGCTTCCTCAGAAAAAATTTCATTGCTTATCTTACTAAGTTACCGACAAAGTTCGTACATTTAATGATATACTTTACGAGTATAATCAATTAATTTGCACTAGTTGTAGTTATGATGATACAGTTAAGGTAGTACGCAGTTTTTTTGTTTAAATGTTTCGTTGGTCTAGTAGCTAGTTATTGAGCTGTAAATCTCTAGGTCCTGGGAGAATGAACTCCAGCTGAAGTTAAAAAAAATATTGACATTTTCTGACGAGAAATTTCAATCTGGAAGTTTGCAGTGTTTACACTCTCGTGCCTCGGAAAGCACTTAAACCGAACTTTTCCGAATTATAAAATTCGACGTGACGGTAAATCCGAAACGATTTTGTATGAGTACACTCCTCATTTATTATTTTTTAAGTGAGATAATAAGGAGTGTACTTATGAATGTGCTAAATAATATTGCTATAGTTCATCCCGCAAATTTGACTGTCGTTAATAAAATATTTTCTTCTATTGTATGATAGTTATTTAATATGTTTTGATAAAGACAAGAGTTATAAATAGAACGAGTGTCCATATAAGTTATTTGAAAAAAAAAAAACGTCTTTCTTATAGAGGCTAGAAACGAATATTGTTAAATATCATTCAATTAAATGGGTTTCACGGATAGTCAAACAACTGTGATTAAATCCTCAAAACGGATAGTGTAATAAGCTTCAGAATACAGACTAAACAATAATTTTCTTTTGATTACTAGTCTTATAGGTATTAGGACACGTGCGATATATACAATTGAAATGATTCTGTGCCGCATTAATTACCTTCAAAAGACGGCTTTGCTTATCTTATCTATTGTTTTATTTCATATTTATCTACCAGAAAACAATATTTAAATTCAAAAGTCGTAAAGATTATAATGTTGTATTTGGATCCAATACCCAATAATAATGTTTAGTACAAATTTTTCAAAACAAATTGTGCTGTCGCTTTAGACCTAACAACACTATTTCAATTCCTATTTAAACTTAATTTGTAAAATAGAGTCAAGTTTATTTACGTATAAGCAGAGCATTTGTAAGCTATGTTTTTTTATAGGATAAACGATCTGCACAAGAACGACCACAATGGGATAATCAAATTGAGTTCCTTATGTCATGCATTGCCACATCAGTGGGTTTGGGAAATGTATGGCGTTTTCCATTCGTAGCTTATCAAAACGGCGGTGGTGCTTTCCTCATTCCATATGTTATAGTTCTCATAATCATAGGCAAGCCTATGTACTATCTAGAGACTGTAATGGGACAGTTCAGTAGTAGCAACTGTGTCAGAATTTGGGCACTTTCACCGGCAATGAAGGGTAAGATAAATCATTGAAAGCAAACTTTTTTTTAAATTTATTATATTAAAATATAATTATATCTACGAGTGAACCAAAAATAAAATTTTTTTTCTTCTAACGCTTTCCTAAAGCTCTAATGTCTAGAATAAATTTCTATAGCAATAGAATTAAATAACTAGTAGTGGTGAATTAAACATATATCATCTACCTATGTTTTCGTTTAGGTACAGGATATGTGCAAACGCTGGGCGCTATTTATTTAGTTTCATACTACGTGTCGCTCATCGCTCTATGTTTATATTACCTCGCGATGAGTTTCCAAGATCCGCTGCCGTGGGCAGTGTGTGATCAAAGTTGGTTGAATTGTGTACCTTCTGGGGAATCAGTGAACATAACTTCCATTCAAGGAAATGCAACTAGTAGCGCTGAATTGTATTTCTCGTGAGTTAAATTTAAATTTTAGAAACATTTTATTTGTATCTATTATATAAATCTATACTATCTATGAAAAACTCTCCCACTTACTTCAACTTTCTTAATTATTATTTTTATTATTTAGGTATGTTAATTTATATTTTTATGCACTTCCTTAAAGTATCTAATAATTAAAAATTGCAGTCAAACTGTTCTTCGCCAATCAGACGGAATACATGATGGAATTGGTAAATACTGCTATATATAATATTAAAATATCCAAATCAATACAAATCAAATATTCTTGTAATTACAGAGTATATATTATATTACAGGTTTGCCGTTGTGGGATCTGACACTTTGCCTTTTTATATCTTGGCTCATAATATTTTTGATCGTGGCTCGGGGAGTAAAAAGTTCCGGCAAAGCGGCGTACTTCCTTGCACTCTTTCCATATGTCGTCATGATCATCCTACTGATTAGGTAAGGTTATTTTTTAACTACTATGCAAAGCAAAGCAGATATTCTACCGCTAAACAGCAGTACCCAGTATTGTTGTGTTCCGGTTTGAAGGGTGAGTGTGCCAGTGTAACTACAGGCACAAGGGGCATAACATCTTAGTTCCCAAGGTTGGTGGCGCATTAGTAATGTAAGGAATGGTTAATATTTCTTATAGCGCCTTTGTCTTATGGGTAGCGGACCACTTAACATCAGGTGGCTATTTGCTCGTCCATATACCTATATCATAAAGAAAAAGGTAAAATGTTAAAATCTGTATAAATTAATGAACAATTTGGATAATACAGCTATATTGGTGTCTAAATTAATATGTAGATTTTTAAAGTTAATTTCAAATAAATATCTACAAATGTTGTAAAAAATTTCGTCAACTACGTTTTATAAAAGTAAATAACGTCGCAGTTCTGCGCTCCGAATTCTTGTCGAACCGATTCGTAGTTTTTTTTGTATTTCGACCCTTACAAACCAAGACACTTAAATATATTTTTATAAAATTAAAAAGTATGTATTTAAGTGCAGAAATGGTATATGAGTTATATAAAAAAATATATTTGCTAAATGCAAATAATGTAGTTTTGCTGAAAAACAAAGCAGTTATATTTATTTTAGGGCTTATTAAAATATAGTTCATAATACACAATTATTTATTTTACTGTGATTTTGTGGCCACCATAACTGTGGCAAACCATAGGTTTATAGCTTTATAGACTACTGGAAATATGAATTAACGATCTTGCAATTTACAGAGCTGTGACTCTTCCCGGTGCAGTTAATGGAATTTTATTTTTTGTCACACCAGTTTGGAGCAAAATTTTAGAAGTTCGAGTAAGTACATAACAATATTGTTTTATTAAGAGCTTTTGTTTAACTTGCAATGTTTGCTGGTCAGTTTGTTTAGCTGAAATCTTGCAAGCTGAATTAGAGTCTACTTATCCCACGGATCTGATCCGATGGTATGGTATTATTATTTATTATGGTATTTTGGTAAGCAATACTCAACTCCTCAACGGTTAAGAACACAGACAAGATTTTTTTTATAAAGATTCAATTGTGATAGCTCGTTCTAAAATCCGGCATAATAAGGTGTTCACTTTATATAGTCTATTTCTACAATTATCGGCAAAATATAGTCACTTCTGTGCGTATAATGTTACATATTATATTATGTTGTTGACCGTTGACGCCGTTGTCTATTTAGACTCAAAACTCTTCGGCGCTAATCCAACATTGCTTTAAGTAGGAACGTCACTAGAAGGTATTCTTATAGGAGATCTAAATTGTTTTAAATTAAAAGGCAATAGTTAAAAGAATAATTAAAATTAACTTTAATTTAAATGTTCTAAAAAGGAGAGAATAAACTTTGAAGTGAATCAAACCCATCATTTTATTACATTATATAACAAACACATATTACAACTTGCCACAAAATTCTAAGCATAAATATAATTTTACTGTTAAAAAATATCGGATCTAACGGAATGTAAATTTTCACTGAAATTCATTGCGAAACGGTAGGTGAGCACTGATTTTTTAATTTATAATTAAGACGGTTAAACATTTGATGAGCTTCCGTCAACTAGTTAAAGACAGTTGATAAAGTTTTATTGAAAAATTATCACGAAAGATATGAAATTTAGGAAGTTTTCATTTTAAATGTTATGACTTTATATGTTATGTTATGACAGTGCAGGTCCAAAAAACCTAATGTGGATTTCAGTATGTTCCCGATAGTATCTCAACGGGAACACGGCTATTACCATTTATTTATTATTTTTTTTTTATTTTATTATTAAGGACAACTTACAAAACATACACCATTTATAGGTTAAAAATAAAGGTAATTACATTTTTAGCTAAGTGTTGTTTCAATTAAAAGTTATCACGGCATGGAAAAGGACAGTTTTATCTATTAACCTATATTAACCTAGATAGTTCCCGATGGAATCTCAACGGGAACACGGCTATTATCATAAACAATAATAACAAAATAACGGTTTTCATTTACTTCGACGTTTATTTTTTCCCACATCATTCCCAGATTTCCCAGATCATTTGAATAAAAGTTATTATAAAATATTTTTTTACCTTTAATTTTTAATGAATGGTAAATAGTTTCTGCCCGCGGCTTCTTTTATAAGGGGAGGGTAAGTTATGACTTTTTGCTCATTTTTGTACCTCTAGCAACAAGTACGTATTTTTTTTAATGATTACTGGATTTGTTAAGACGTGAAAGCTTAATAAAACAAAAAAAATAATTTTACCACAGTACAGTTTTGTAATCATAAAAATTTTAATGTAACTTGATATGTCTATAGTAATTTGTGGATAATTTGCAATTATGTCTCAATTATGTGTTATGTGCTTAATATCTTGTTTCCAGCAAATAAAATAATAACCTAATTTTAGTATTATTTAAATTAAATTATAGTAAAAATCGAAAGATGCTTACTGTATGCCGGTAGGTTTTGATAAGGTTTTACTTATCCTGCATAAAACAATTAAAAGTTCCCAATTTTTATAATCTATATAACCGTAATATTTATGAGGCTTTTCTTTTTATAACATAGACCTAATTTTATTGATCGGCAAAACTTGAAGAATCCGTTGAATTAGCCTAAAGTGGCACACCATAACACTATAAATGAATATTATGAATTTAACTTGATAAAAAAATAAACATTACAACATAAATTATTAAAATTAAATGCAGTGAATGCATTTTCATAAGCTTTTAATTCCTTTATAAGTATGGTACATTTTAAACTTATTTCTTTCCTTTATATTCTATATCTTCTATTCTTTATATCTAATCTGTATGACGCTTTATAATACATATTATAAATCATTCAACTATTACTATAATCGCAAGTTTTCCTATTTTGTGATAAATATTCTAAATAAAATGATAATCAAATTTACGGTGAATTACGTTGGATATGCTTTATCAAGCAAAATAAGATAGGTGCGTTATAATCCCTTATACGTTTATGATTAATTTATGATTAAAAAACTTAAATCATCTTTATTATGATAAATGAGCGTAAAAATTTTACTTCCCTGAATGACTCTAACAAATCAATAGTTAATAATAATATTTTACCACTCTTATTGAAGATTATTATTCAGACATAAAATTTGTATTTGAGATTTAAATACGAGTAGGTACCAATAGATTTCAAAAATCACTACGTATTGTACGTGTATTATGTAAATGAACTCTTCTGAGCTTAGATTGTACGCTAGGTGGCGCTGTGATCGGAAAGTAAATAAAATTCTGATGTTACTCGGACAAAGTAGAGATGTGCAACTAGTAATTTATAAAAAAATACAGAGATTAACAGAGGTTAAATAATAACATTTATTATAATTTTTGCTTTAAAGTATTAGTGATGTAATAAAACAACAATTTTAAAGTCCTATTCTGGATAAATAATTAATTGTGCTTACATCCTTTTAGGTCTGGTACGCTGCTATTACCCAAGTGTTCTTCTCCTTATCAGTGTGTTCGGGTACATTGATCATGTTTTCTTCATATAACGGATTTAGACAGAACGTTTACAGGTAATTATACTAATAATTGTACAATATTACATAGTTATACTTCTCTTCAGACTTAATACTATACGTAGCGTTAATGGATACACATTTTTGATTTATCTGACATTTTTGATGAAAGTATTTTTTTTCTAACTTAACTAATTTTCTCACTTTTGTGTTATTTGTAAAATAAATTGAGAGCTGATGACATATCAGTTCAAAACGATTCTAGTAATTGAACTCGTGTAGAATTTTAATTTTAAGTGTAAAATAAAACACTTCTGAATCGATAAAAAGCCTCACTATACATTTATATATTCAATGTACTTATATTTTATCAAATAATATTAGATATAATGATATGTATTTTTACGTTTCAGAGATTCAATGATCGTAACAACTTTAGACACCTTCACTAGTCTGATTTCTGGAATAACAATTTTCGGCGTGCTGGGAAATCTGGCTTATGAGTTGAATTATGATGATGTGAGCCAGGTGGTTGGCACGGGCGGCACCAGTTTAGCATTTATATCGTATCCGGATGCCATCGCAAAGTCACCAGTTGTACCTCAGGTACCTATTTAACTGAATATAAACTGACGATTAAATAAGAAGTTATACAATAAAAAGGGAATAAAAATTATTATAAAATACACACTATCAACTTCCCATTTGATAATTTTAGAATTAATGTTCATATTTATAGTCTTATTATGCTCTTGAGTTTCATGCTCTTTTATGATGTAAATACTACCGAATTGATTTTTATAAGAACATACATATACATACATGTATACCGCCACACAAATGTACAATACAAAAGCATCAACAATCTAAAGAATCAAATGTGCTTAAATATTTTTCTTATCGTTTATTTTACTTTGTTTTAACTTCTATAAAATAATATAAATTACCCAAAACCGTACGATTAAAAAAGTCCTAAATTAATTTTATATAGTTTATAAAAAAATATCAATACGTTATTTTAAAACATTCTAAGATTGTTTGACTGATTGATTGACCTGAATTATAAGTTCATGTAATCTTAGGACATCATTCTAATGTATACTGTTCCTATATAGGGATAAAAAATTTGTTTATGGACAATGATATTATTAAATTAAAAATATATTGTACGTAATCGTAAGGGCCTACTACATAAGTTTTTCTAGTTATTACGATTAATTAAAAGCAACCGGTTATATGTGCAGCTCTTTGCCGTGCTGTTCTTCTTGATGATGGCGACGCTTGGCGTGGGATCAGGCGTGGCGCTGCTGTCTACCATCAACACTGTACTGCTGGACACATTCCCCTCCGTGCCCGTACATTTCATGTCTGGAGGAGTTTGCACCTCCATTTTCCTTCTTGGGCTTGTTTACGTTACACCCGTGAGTTAATATTTAAAACAATACCAAAAAATTTCAAGTTTTATAACCTATAAAGTAAGCAAAAAAAGTTAAAAATACAACTGTGTATTTATAGCAACACTATTTTCAGGGTGGTCAATATGTACTGGAAATAGTTGACCATTACGGTGGAACTTTCATGAGACTATTCGCAGCCATCACTGAAACGATCGGTATATTCTGGATTTACGGTAAGCATTTCAATGTATTATCAATATATAAATGTAGACTATTTTTTTTATACACAATGTGTTCATTCCATAACTCAAAATATGATCATTTCAGGTCTTGAAAATTTATGTGTAGACATCGAATACATGCTTGGTAGGAAAACTTCTTTCTTTTGGCGAATATGTTGGACTCTGGTCACGCCATTACTTATGATAACTGTATTCTTTTACGCATTGATCACTACGGAGCAATTACTTTTCGGTGGAACTTATGAATATCCTGCGGGAGCTTATAGTGAGTTATTTTATTAAGTAAATAATATTTAAATTAAATACACGTAGATTTATCTATATATATATATATGCATTTCATAGAAATATTAAAAAATCATACAATGAATATATACTGTTAAAACTATTTTATTTTTTTAATTTACTTTTCAGTTGCTGGCTATTGTTTACAATATATAGGAATGTCACTTATTCCCTTATTTATTTTGATCACTTTGTGGAAATACAGATCTAAAAGCATTATTGAGGTATGTACATAAGAATCAAAACTTATTTTATTTTTTTTATTTTTCATAATGACTAATTGTTTATTTCTCTTATTACAGACTGTTAAAACTGCTTTCCGTAAAAAGCCAAGTTATGGTCCTAGAGACGAAGACAAACGAGAGGAATGGAAACAGTTCAGGCGTGAAGCTAAATTAAATCGTCAAATGAAACGTAAAAATTGGTTTTGTGACATGATAATCATATTGTTTAGAGGTTACAGAAGATAGGAAGTATTTAATTATTATTATTATAAAAACAATACCCATATACAATTATGTAAATATATAGTATATAAGTTATTCTTATAAAAATAAAATACATAAGTATAACCCTTTTAATTTTTATTTTTCATTATTGAAATTCATGTAAAGTATTATTTGCTAGATCAAATAACTACCTATTTTTTTTTCGTCTTTTACTAGCTCGTAAATTCGAACAACGAGCTCAACCAGGAATTGAAAGTGGAGACTTCGGAACTTGCAGCTTTATAAACTGCTTTCAACCTATAAAGTCAACGTCATGTGCGATTTCAAAGACTACCTATTATTATTATTAGACAAAAATTACTAAAGAAGTAGCTTCACTAACAAATAAATGATTAAAAGATAGTAACTATTAACTTTAGTATTAACTAACTGGTGCCCGAGACTCCGTTCGCGCGACTTTAAGTGCCAACTCAAAAATAAGGGTATTATATGATTGACATATTTGTATTTCACTGTGTCTGCCGTGACATCGTAGGTCCCGATTGGATGGACCGATTATAATGTTTTTGCATAATAGTTATCTATAGTAATGTAAACTATATTATTTGTAGTGCCGTCAGGAATTAAAGCATAGATTTTTTTGGATTTGCTAATAAGCGACAGAGCCACATAAAGTCAGCCGTGCGCACTGGAAATTGGACTCACTTAAAAATAACAAAAAGTTTAACATACATTAGTTTAGTCTTATGTTTTAACAAACAAAATAATATTAAAAAACCTATTTACCTATCCAAACAAATATACAACCAAAGCATAACCTTGGTGGAAAGGCTTTGTGCAAGCCCGTTTGGGTTAATACCACTGGCAGGGTGATTGAGCCAATATATATGGAAGGCCACTCTAACGAGTAAGCACTTTTTATTCGTTTATTAACTGGATAAATGAAGGAACTAAATTATTAAGTAATACTTTGTAATATTGTGTACCATATAAATCACTTTTTTCAAATTAGCTTTAATCACTTTTTATTAAAATTAAGTTTTATTAAGCTCTCCCAAATGGCCTTGCAAGGAACACGGCTCCAACCAAGGCCAATATTATACATCAGTCGTTTAAATTAAAAATAGAATTGTAAAAATTGATATATCTGCTTTTACTAAAATTATTTAAGAAGCTCTTTCTCTATAAAAAACTCAACGAACATTACTTGAACACCATCCTATAACTAAGAATATATTCATGGAAATTATTTAAAAATAGTAGTAATGAGTATTATATTGAAATCAAATAAATTGCTAACGCGTATTATAATAAAATTTAAAACTTTTTTTTTTACCTAAAATGGCCTTCTTATGGGTTCGTTCTTTGTAAGGCCAAAAT
The DNA here is from genome assembly GCF_037043105.1 of Vanessa tameamea. Taxonomy (NCBI): domain Eukaryota; kingdom Metazoa; phylum Arthropoda; class Insecta; order Lepidoptera; family Nymphalidae; genus Vanessa; species Vanessa tameamea. The sequence goes on from NC_087317.1 coordinate 7,096,358, forward strand.
GTTCCTAAGAAGGACAAACTAACAATTATTATCAATTTCTTTTTTTAAGAAGTGGTTCTTCAAAATGGTGTTTTACAACGGGCTGATTCATTTTTTGAGCTCTAGCTGGATTCATTAACTCGGGTTTTCTTTTTGAAATAGATGGGTTTCGAGCCAAAAACATATTGAGCCATTTGCGTCCAGCCATTCTTGTTAAGATATTGAAAGGTTTCTTGATTTTAAACCTCTCACAAAATAAAAAGGCTTGTTTCCTGATTTTAGGCATAAGCGGTACACCCAGTTTTGCAAAACGGTTGATTCGCTGTGATAAATCCTCTTCTAACTGTTTTATCAAAATAATTTTGAAAAAAAGTCTATTCAAAATGACTTAAAAAGGTTAATAAGCCTTATAAATAAAAATATTATAAATATAAAACATTGTTTTAACTGTAACGGTACGTATTTATAACTAAAGAGTAACTGTTCATATGTTATATAGTTTGTAGAAGTTCCTTGTAAGGCCCATGTACCCTAGCAAGGCCAACCGTCAAATTTTTGATTGGCCTTATAAGGAACCAACGGCTTTCCTAAGACACTACCAATATTTTAACTTCAAACAAATCAAATTGATAAAATTTTTGCAATAAATATTGAGATGATTTTTTTTTTAATCCATTTATTTCAGTGAATCGATTTTAATAAAACAAACACTTTATGTTACCTCAGTTAAGTTTTCTAAAGTACATCAGTGAAAACCGTATTCAAAACGGTTAAGCCGCACAGACAAACAAAATATAAATATTTTTTCTCAAATATCTTAATTGTACAAATTTCGATCAGTTACAATTTTATTATATGTATATATAGAATAGATAAATATTACTTTTAATTAATAATAACTATTAGTTTCATGAAAAATATGTATTATCCAATTTAAATCTTATAGGTTTGAGTAGTCAATTTATTTTCGAAAACATATTACTGACATAAAAATAATTATCACAATGTAGTACCGAAAGACCTGGAGGAATTTCTTTCAACTATTGTTTTATTGTATACCCTAAAAATCGCTGCGTCTAGGGATTCCCTGTTCCCTGAGAGGCCCGAATATGCGGGTCAACCCACTCCGCCGAAGAATATGGAGAATGCTTTCATTCCCCGTCGTAAGTATCGCTGGGTCTAGCTATTTTCCCTGAGAGTTCTCGCATAGACAGGCCAACAGTCGCAGCGTCACGGTAGTATAAAAATATTTTTTTTCAAGTCTATCTTTGGATATCTCAAATGATTTGCAGATTAAAAATGATACAAGATCAATCACTAAATCGGAATGACCCTTACTGAAATATATCCTATAATATTTGTGTCATAAGATATCCATATATATTGCTGTCATTATATTATTTATACTAATTTAATCTGCTAGAAACCGGGGTGGGTAGATAGTATTTGTGAAGATCAAAACTGGAGTTTGAGTGGTTGAATTGTTGTATAAGTTAGTGTACCTGTTTGAGAAAGTAACGGTGAGATGGGTAACACAGTTAATATTAATGTAACCATATTATGCGTTAAGCAGAGTTTGTAAACAGCCAAGTCATGATGCGGTGAGGTGGGAAGAGGTGAGGAGAGGGAAAGTGAAAGTTTAACTTAAAAAGTGAAATGCGATACATAAAAAAATGATTTTTAAAGTTGTATTAATAACATTGTAAGTTTAATATATTCCATAAGTATATTTAAAAAAAGAGAGGTAAAAGGAGCCTTTTATTGTTGCAGAGTCGGAACAAGTCATAGTTAGTGTACCTCTGTTTTTTATAATAAATAACCTATGCAACAATAACATAATCGAGACGAAATTGGTATTTGTTTCTTAGTCCCTAAAATAAAGTTAAATATCATAATTCTCGGTTATATGAACTAGATTCATGTAAAGCTGGTTTTTTCAGTTAATCGCTTATATCTCAAATGAATGTAACTAAGGACACGTATAATAAATGGACTCAATACATTCCCAATGTATTCATACGATTTTCACCAATGAACGGATTGATTCATGAGAAAGGAAAAATTTATATTTATAATGCATTACGGTTTTGGCTGAAATTTGATGATTGTCATTTTACTTGCGGAGCCGGGTGGATAGCTTAGGCAGACCGTCAAATAAAAAGTATAATTTCACCCCCATCATCATCAATTATTAATTAGAATTAATGTTACATTTGGACTAAAACTATGTTATTTATTATAATTACTATTTGCTTTTTAATATTATGGCGTCAAATGCATTTACAACAGAACTACTGGTATAATAGGTATAGAAAAAAAAACACCGCATTTCAATTTTATTCTTTATTTGTTAAATATATGACTATAATAAGAATAATAATGCAGTGCACTAAAACGTTATTACCTGAACTTTAGATTTTAGATATCTATTTATTTAATAACAAGAATAATTAGGTAATAGTTTGACAGAGACTTGAAAACCAAAGTAAATAAAAGAACGCAGACAAGTTTAAAACAAACTACTTATGTTTATATTTCTTCTTCTTCTTACTTGACTTCTTCTTATGCTTGCGCTTCTTCTTTTTCTTTTTGTGTTCGTCCGAACTTGAATCGGATTCGCTTTCGCTGTCACTAGCAGCGCGTTTCTTCTTTTTCTTGTTTCGTTTTTTCTTCTTCTTTCGCTTGCGAGCATCTGACGATGAAGAAGATGATGATTCTTCTGAATCACTCGACGACTCGCTGTCAGATTCTGGTTTCTTTTTAACATTTGTCAGATCGAGTTTAATAGTCTCATTATCTAATTTGGCCTTTTTGGATTCATTTATTCCTACAGGAGACTCATCCCTTGAACGTTCACGTTTTTTAGATTCTTCTTTTGTATCATTATCAGATTCTACATTTTCATCATAATCTGGTTCAAAATGGGCCTCATCTAATGTAGATTTTTTTATCTCTCTTTCAAGTAAGTTCTTTGCTTCTAAAGCAGCTCGTTCTTCTCGACTTCTAGAATTGTTTCTTTCATAAATAAAACCTTTCTTTTCATCCTTAGATTTTCCGCCATCCCTTTTTTTGAACTCATTGCTTTGATAGCTTTGATCTGATTTAGAGTTATCAATTACATGTCTTCTTTCAGATTTTGGTACATCGACTCTACTTAAATGTTCATGTTTACGAGCTCTATCTCTTTCCACTGTAACTCGTCGGTATGGTGCCTGTTCTCGTTTTGGCGTTTTTGATCGAGATTTTACACGTTCAACAGTACTTTGAACAAGCCGCGGTTCTCTTGACCTACGAATATCGTCAACTTTTCCGCCGAGTCTTTCTTTAACAGAGAGTCGAGGAGGCGGCGTTTTAGAAAACCTTTTTTTCTTTTCATTCGTGTCTGCGGCTCTTTGCTCCTGATCTGTTACAGGCACAGTGATTTGGATATTATTTAAGGAACCCTTTGATTGAACATCGTCGCCGTATAATTTTAGACGATCGCTACTTATTTTTTTAATTTCAATTGGTCTTAAAGAATTAATAGCTTTTGCAAATATAGCATTTTCAGCGCGTTTTAAAACTTCTGACGTCACTTTTCCTCCATCTTCCTCTTCCTCAGGAGATGTTATTTCACCTGGTTCTTTTGATTTTTCTACATTTTCTTCATCTACTTCCCACTTTGATAAGACTGGTAGAGGTGCTAACATTTCTTTACCGTTATTGGTTCCTTCAATGTCAACCTCTAATTCATCTGTTGCAGCTTGAAGTTCTATGCCATCGAATGGTTCCTCTTTATTGTTACTATCGATAATTTTAGAATTAACAGATTCTTCAACGTCTTCCGTTTTTACGTAATTTTCAATAATTTTTTTATCGACCGCTTCTGCAGCTTCATCACCATATAGGTCGTCTGGCATTTTTTCGTTACAGTCAGATTTCTTTTCATCGTAAGCACTTTTAAGTTTTTCCTGATCTGTTGCCTCTATTTTCTCAACAGTCTGCTGAATAGATTCTTCTTTAGACTCTTCTACGACACCTTGTTCAGATTTTTCTAGATCATCGTCCTTTTTAGAAGTATCCTTTTCTTTTTTTTCTTTTTTATCACGTTTCTTTTTCTTTTCTACGTCTTTTTCTTTTTCCCTCTTTTTCTTTTTTCTATCTTTTATTTTCTTGTCCTTATCTTTGTGCTCTCGATTCCTATCAGCAGATGACTTATCGCGAGTTCTTTCTTCTTTCTTTTCCTTTCTATCATGATCACGTGATCGTCCCCTTGAGTCACCACGTTTACTATCACGAGGTTCTCGGCCACGCTTAGGTGACAGACGTACTTTCTTTTCCGGAGAAGATTTCTCGTGACCTCGTTCCCGTTCTTTATCGTTATCTCGATTTCTTTCATAATCCCGTATGCGATCATCTCGAATTTCTCTACTTTTCTCGTACCCCGGTCTTTTATCGACTTCTCGAATTCTATCGGTACGATCAGTTGGATCCCGATTATCATTGAAACGTTCCCTATCTCGGCCATCCCTTTCCCTATGTCTATCATTATCCGTGTTAGGGTTACGTCTCGAGCTTCCTCGATTACGGGGATTAGACCGATATCCCGATCGTATCTCTCTATTCGAATTACTATCATCTCTGTAATTTTCTCTATAATTGGAATCATTAAAAGCAACTGAAGTCGGTTCTCTAGGATCGGCACTAGGTGGTCGATAAGGTACAGCGTTATCGCGGAAATTATGGGGCATATTTTCTCGAAAGTTGCTTTCTCGGTATAAATTATTCCTAAAGTTATTATCTCTGAATAAAGGAGGTGGTCCACCTCTAAAATTACCCTCCCGATATGGAGGTTGAGGTCCAGGATCTCGATATGGTTGTCCATCTCTGTAGGAAACAGCGCTTTGATCACGATAGGAATGACCCGGTGGTCTAAAATTATCTCTATACCGCGGCGGATGGTCCGGTACATGAACAGGTATTTCATTAGAAACTGCAGGAAGACTTGGAACATCTCTGTACCCGGGTGGACCTTCAACAAATGGAGCTCTGTATGGATCTCTATAATTAGATGGTGGTATTCTGTCGCGCTCGATTGGCCCCGACGGACCGAAAGTAGGTTTTTCAAATGGTGATGGTTCAAACCCTGGAACTGGTGGTTCTACACCTGGGGGTATGTCTTCAAATGGCGGGCCATCATATCGTCCCCTATATCCTGGAGGAGGTTCATTCGATGGAGGGATGTTACCCAACGGAAGTGGTTTACCGAGTGGCGGGTATCCGGGTGGTGGAGCATTATTTCTTGGAGGGTACCTGAAATATGGAGATATAACATGATTTTATTATTATAAATAGTTTTATAAGATTGATGAAGTGTACAACTTATCACTAACCAACTAAGTACCTTTTAAGCAAGTTTAAAACAACAAAAATAGTGAGTAAAAGGAAAGAAATATCTTATTTTAACTTGAATGTAACCAGGAAACATTTTCTGTTCGTTTCAATTACTAGTAATTAAAAAAATGTTTGATTTTAAAATTTCATGTTATAAGTTAGATAGACAGATTTAAATGCAATATTTGCCTTACGGAAGGAACCTGATGATAATATTTACCAGATTCTTAACTCAATTAAAATAGTGTTTATAAAATTGACAAATAAATTAAATTTTAAATAAATTATTTCTAAATTCTGTACGATATTAGAAGATGCTGATTTGTTTTCAATTTGTATTTACTAAAAAACTTTAAACACAATTATCTACGGAGCAAATAAATCCCAATCCAGATTCTTTACTCGCTTAATTACGTGTTTAAAAAATTGATAAATAAATATATTTTACAAGCATTTTAAGTAAATTATTCTCAATTTCTATACGATACAGAACGTATCTAATGAAAGCAAATAATAGTTTTATATATTTGAGGTAGTCGTTTTTTTTGTTTCACTGGATCTGCCGATCTTAAGCGAAACAAGCGCTCGAGTTTTTGTTTTCGACACAAAACATTATCACTGTATATGTTTATTTTAGTTATTAGAGACAGTCTAGTTATTAGGGCGCCTTCTGGGACGTCTCACCGATGGTCTAATATTTGACCATCATCGGCGAGGCACTCCCCAGTGTCCGGGATTTTTGCATCCCCTGCACCCTAGATTCGACAGTTTTTTGTGAATTTGACAAATAATAACATTAAACCTATTTCACTATCAAAGAAAAATAAATAAAAAAACAAATTCAATCATAATTATTAATATATTTAGAAAGTTCCATTATTTAACAACAAGTAAATATTATATACCACTATCAAAATAAAGTCTTATCACAAGTTTTACTACACTGGTAACAGGTACATAATAAGTGAAAAGCTCAAATATATAACCTTTTTCGTATATAACAAATCCTTAGTAATTCACTTTTATTGAATTTATTTTAAATGTTAAAATAATAATAATAACTTATGCTTAAAATTATTATTCATTTTAAAAATAAAATGTACAATACAAATGATATTATACAATGGATTACATATAACGTGCTTTCAACTCTTTCAAACAAAATATATTGACATTCAATCTATTAATAGTATTGTGGCGATTATATATGTATATTATATTTTTCAGGACCAATAAAATTTCATGCAGGTGTGATTAATTTCTAATAACCAAGGAATGTTCAGATATAACTTAAAATAAAAAAGAGTATAGTGAAGATATCGGCAACTTCACTTTCGTTGTCCACACCCAAAGGTACTCAAGTAAATTTGAAAAAAAAAAACAAAATAGTGAATGTGAAAAAAAAACAAAGATACATGCACCCTGTAAAAGTGTTTTAAGAAGGTGCGTGGGTAAATTTTAGATGAAATCGGAAATGACTTTACTATGTAAATATATAAATAGATATATTTAAAAGCCATCTATTAATATCGCCCGCTTTAACTATTATTTTATTGGTTAATAAAATACAAAGTCGTAGTAAGTTTAATTAGAACCCGTGGATAATTTTTGGAGTAATTAAAAATCCAACATTTATGATACAATAATAAAACAGCATGTTTTCTGTTAAAAAAATATAACACAAATAGAGACTTTGTTAGGCAACAAACAATTTATTTTATTATTAATTATAGCCTTTTTCCTCTGACGATTCAAAAAATATCCGCTAGAGGTGATTTTAGTATTGTAGTACAAGTGGTACATGTTTTAAATTTCCTATTGACAATCATGTTAAGCCTACGAATTCCTAAAGTAAATAATTTCTGTGCAAAAAAATATGTCTGGAGTGGATTGATTGATTACGAAGAGCAGTTAAAAAAATATACCTTTGTTTGTACAAAGCATTCAAATTCCTGAGGATCGTAAGTGAAAGAAAATATGTGTTGATGAGGATTTATACATTGAAATAATTAAACGTTTAAATCTGTTAATCTGTTTAACTGATAAATCAAGCGGAAAATAATAGTAATGATATAGATAATAGCTATTGTCGTAAAAATAATAACAGTATAAACAATAACCAAAAAGCTCAATTAAAAATTAATTTAATTTCTTAGTGCATCAATTATGAAAAATTAGACGCCAAAAATGAGGAATTCATCGTTGAACATCAATTCAATTAGTATCCGAGTTAGATTAAAATAGTAAATGTCTGTGATGCTGAAAGTCAGGCAAAAGAGAATACTGAAGTTCAAATATTAATAAAAATATCTCCTGCCGTTGATTCATTAAAAGTAATTTACTACGGAACAAAAATAAATCATGAATCATTCGTTACAGTCAATATTATAATAAATATTGACAATTATTGTCAATAGGGAATTTAAAACATATGTACCCCGCTACTACTGAATCTCCAGGGAAAAAGGCTAATTGGAATAAAAAGGCACCTTTTGTTATTTAATAGATAAGCTTCCGTCCACAACGGTAAATGTTTTAACAATATACCAAAGATAGTGCAAAATGGTACGAGTGTTCAACCACTTATGCTCTTGATAATTATTTAACGGTGTATTAAAGATTCACGATCGAATTTTATTTCAGATGAAACGTCTATCACTAAATCCTTGAGAGTAAGCAAAACTCTATACAGTGACACAAACTTGAAAAAATTTATCAAATTTAAAAGAAAAATGAAAAGTTAATAAAGATCGCGTGATCAATCCGGACAAGCACGAATAAGTTTCTTACTCGTGCTTGCCCGTGTTAATTATTCATCTTGGGTTCAGTGAGTAAAATATCCTAAGGAAATGTCACACGGATCCACTAACCTGCACTGGAGTAGCGCGATTGAATAAGCTCCAAATATTCTTCTAATGAGAAGAGGAGACATTATAGGCTGTTACTTTTTACTATGGCCAATTCCAATCAAAGAAGGACTAAAGAAAAACAAACCCTAAATTTAATTTACTCCATGCTATTTGCTATTTACTCTGCTATATTATGCACTATAAACAGTTCTTTATTAATATATACTTATATATAAATAGAACAAAAATATTCATTAAGTTCTTAAATATAAATAACATATTTCTTCTAAAATTTTGATAGCAAATTTGTCGACATTCAAAACCTTGTTATAATGTCGATTAAATGCCTGTGCATCTACTCTTTATGATTAGAAAAGACTATCGGTTGAGTTTTAGAGATATCCGTTTGCGTTAGATCAGCAAGATAGATAATTTGGCCTACGAATATTATATTAATTATGTATATTTATGTGTTCATAAAAAATATACAATTAAATGTATTTCGTCAAATTCTTATCATCTATCTTACCACTACATGACAGTTGCCTAGATCGCGAATATGTTGAATTTCAGAAGTCAGACAACCCATGTAATACATTGCAAGCATATTCAGAACACTTAGATCAACCTATAGTGAAAAAATATATACAAGAAACAATATTTCATTCGCACCCATTTAATTTAACAAAATTAGTAGAAATCAATCGTCTGAAATAGTGAAAGCAATATGTACAAATTGACTTCCCATTACACTTAGAAATTACTAATTAACAAAAAAGCTCTACTAGATTTCAATAAAGGCAATTATATTTTCTTTTTACAAGAACGCTAATTAGAAATCTCTATCGACTATTTGAAGATGAACTGATAACATGATTTCTATGCCATTTTTCTCGGTCTAATGACAGGACTAGATATTCATGAGAGACTGATCTTGGTCTAATTTTGTATTATTCTTGTAATGTAGTAATGATGACTCGTAAACCACGAGTACATCACTCAATAATGTTATTATCAATTATTTATAGTGTATATTTATAGTTCAATTATATAAGTGTTTACACTACAAATATTTTATAAATATTCACCACGTTATACACAATTTTCAAAATACCACAAATACCACGTCATGATGCGTAAGCGTTTCTGCATTGTTATAACAGAGTTTATAAAAAGTATGAAAACACTTCAAGTTATTTTGACTGCTTTTTAACGTTCTATAAGAGTACTTTTGAGATTGTATTGTACTATATAATAATAATCACATAATTAATTTAAAAAAAAAGAGTAAAACCTCGGCTGAGTACTATTAGGTCCTTAAATATGAAATTAACGTTTTGTCATACTGACCACCTTCAAATAATTTATTGATTCTCGCCCCCATGGTTTTTTAGTAAACGAATATAGATCCGTTTACTAAATTTGCTTATAATATGACAAAAGTGCATAGATAACAACGGTGCATACTTTGATTAATTAAAAATATTCTACAAAAAAGAATTACTGTATATTCCTCCCGTACAAAACGCCTGACTACAGTTATAAAATTATATATATTTATAATTTTATAAGCTATATATTTATATAAAATAATTAGCTTATAAAATTATAATTACAATTATGCTTTCTTTATTTTTATGATTGACATGATGCAGATAATTTCAATGAAATTGGAAAAAACTAATTTTATAAAGAATGTTCTATTACAATTTCATGATAAAAACATCATCGCAATTAATAGAAAATATTTTTAATTTAAATATACCAGAAATATTATAACATAATTAATATTAAACATATCATTTAATTAATGATTACACGGCATTAAGTTACATTTTGTATATATTGATTAATATACTTTATAATTGCATTTTTATTACAAACATTTACTACTATTGATAAGACTAAGAAAAACACGGAGGAAACACATTTTATTTAAATTGTATATCATAATAATAATTCAAAACATAATTGTACTACAAACCGTTAGGGGTTTGTGTTACGTAAATATTTATAAATAAAATTATTATTATAAAACGTTTCAGTACATAACGTACATGTTTCGGGAACATTAGGTACAAAACATGTTCGACATGTTTGGTACCATATCTTGACAAATAACAGGAATATTTATTATTAACATAATTAAAAATTATGACAACAATTAATCAATTCTTATTGCTAACCTAACTAGGTTTTTTAAATAATTATTGTCACGGCATATTTGAAACGATTTTTACATAATTAAACGTTATTATACAGTCATACAGCTTTAACCAGTAAGAGGCGGTTCCGATCACCCATTATACTATAAAACTCACATTATAATAATAGTATGAAAAAAGCTGGGGTCGAGATTTTTTTAAATTAATTTATTTTATCAACCACCTTCATAGAAACCACCTTTACGTTTTTCAATATATAATTAATAAAAAATATACAATCAACAAAAATTACATTTTTATTAAACACAGTTATTACAAATAATACTTATGTAATTTTATAATACGATATTAGTATCTATAGTCTTAAAAATCTTTAGAAGATATCTTTAAAAAAGTATTTTATATGTATATAAAATTGTAAATAAAACAAAAAAAAAACACTTTAACACACACAGTAATTTTTTTCGGTAGTCGAATATAAGAGAAATAAGAGAAACAAATTAATGGCGAGACTCAAAAAAATTTAGGTATGTAATAATATAAGTATATAGACCGGTACATATATTTTTTTCAAAATATGAATAAATTTTCAATTAAAAAAAACTTTTGTTGTCCTTGCATTTAGACAATTACAGAAAACATCGTTAACATTATAGCATTAGCAATTCCGTTCATGTTTTTTGTATCCTTAAAATTTATATGTTCTACAAGAACACGAAATTCACTCATGTCACGTCAATAGTTTAAATTTAAAACGAGTACAGCCTATATAGTCATATAATTTACTGAAACCTTCCCATAATCGCGCTGTATCTTGTAGTATATGTTTAAGGTATATCTATTTAGTAGATTTTTAGTTCGGCATTACAAAAAATACAACTGAATAATAAACAGAAAAGAATTACAGAAGTGCTATTATCGAAACTTTATACAAATTGATGTATATTTAACTATGACAGAATATACAGATTTAGCGTACAATTATTTATTAATACAGACAACAATAAACCAATTATTATATAAAAAAATAAATGTACAAAAGTTTGGACTACTTGTTAATTGTGTGTGTGTTTTTTAAGATTTATCAGTATTTTATTAAAGCTTTTGATCGAATGTTAATTTTATTTTATTTAATCTTAAAACAAATGTAATTCCTATATTTTTCTTTTCCTATCATTCAATTACAATTTTAATGAATGAAATGTATTACTCGTATTTTTTTGGCATTACAATGTATAATTTTCAAAACACATTTAAAATTTGTATTTAAAATAATATTATATTATAAAGTATACCGTATCCACCTATAAGAAAAAGTGAATAAGTTTTATTAATGTAAAACGTGTGTGTTGTTGCAACTTTTGTTTGTAGTATTTAAAATTTAAAATAAACATTCTTTCTTCATAAATAACAAATGGTTAATATTTTATGGCACCATTTCGCTAAATAGTATCCAATTAATAAGTTCAGTAATATATTTGTTTTGAAGACAAGCGACAACATAAAGACTTGTGAAAAACATTGAAAAATATTTTCGACGACACAGAAATCATTACTCAGGAAAAATGAGTCAGCTGTAAAACCTTCTAAGTATTTACGTATATATAGTAATAATACGTCTAAAAACTAAAAGTTTATGACCAGCTATTACAACAACTAGATCACGGATACAGTTAAAAAAGTAAACAGCACCGGCTTCGAGATAAATGACCAGTGTATCTAGTCGCTTATGCTGGGTTCGATTGGTTATGGCAATCGAGCGGAAATTAGAGCCCGTTTGTATATATTATCAGTACGGACGCTATTAAAACAACTTATTAGACAAGAGTACAGATTTTAAGACTATCATACTCAAACTCAAGTGCATACGGCATTTTTAAATTTAGTGTCCAGGTACAGATAAAACTTAAATAAATGTTTCTAAAAAAAAATTAGTCTAGACTGGCACTGTGATTCGGGCGCAAGCACACATATTTTCGAACGTGAACTTGGTGTCAAATATTTGTCATTATCCTAAGACAATCGTTGGAAATTAAACAGTCGTGATAAAATTTTGTTCCATAGCCCTACAACTCTTCACGTTTACCGCCACAACGTGACATTTATGTAACAAATATAATAATAGAAGCGGAACAACCAAATCATGAGATTCTTCAATTCTAGTACAAAGAAATATCACTAGTAATAACTAGTGCTATTTTTTTCTTTGTATAATAACATCCATAGAATAGACATACTCAAGTTTTTATTTTCGTTCAGTGATTTTAGTACCAAGAGACCGTTTAGTTAACGAAGTGAAAAATTTAGGTATATTTTACCTACATTTTTCACTTCGTTAAGCTATTGCAACTACTATAGATCAGATATTTAGAAATAATGGAAGACACATGATTTGCGTTTACGAGGGAGCGTTTTTATATTCGCGGAATGGGGCATATAGGGGGAACTTAAAAAAACCAAATTATTTTTCCTTTTTAAATATATTCACCTGCAAGACGGAAAAATTTTGCAGATCTTTTAAATAATTTATTTATAACCTCATACAAAAATATCATCAAAATACACCGAAACTGCATCCTTGACTTCATCATCGGTGGTAAATTTTTTACCCCGTAGCTCTTTTTTCATTTTTGGAAATAGGTAGTAATCACTCGGAGCCAGGTCTGGACTGTAGGGTGGGTGATTCAAAATATTGAAGCCCCCCTTATGCAGAGCAGCCAACGCAACGCGGCTCTTGTAGACGGGCGCGTTGTCCCGCAGAAGCAGCACACCTTTATGTCAATTTTCAATGTCATGTCAATTTTCCCCGACTTTTCCCTTTAATGGCTTTTTTAACCGCTCTAATATTGAAGGTTAATATTCCCCGGTTATAGCAACAACTTAATCTTTATAATCGATCAATAATATTCCTTCAGAGTCCCAAAAAACCGTTGCCATGAGTTTCCCATCTGACTGTGACACCCTAAACTTCTTCGGAGGTGCTGTGCCCTTTTCATGTCACTGCATGTAGTCTTGTTTCGGCTCAGGTTTATAATGATGAACCCAAGTTTCGTCTCCAGTAACAATTCGACTCAATACACCATCCTTGTCTTCGTTGCAGAGGTCCAAAAATGTACGTGAACACTCACGCGCTGTTGCTTTTGCGGCGGCTTGAGCATTTTCGGAACCCATCTTGCGCTGACAATCGTGCCAAGATGATCATGCAGGATTTTAATAAAGGTTGTATCGGATACTCCAATCTTTTCTGCGAGTTGTTTTTTTATAATTGAGCATCGTCGAGTAGAATATACTCAACTTTTTGGATAAGGTCTGGCATGGTCACCTCGATGCTTGTGCCCGGCCTCGGGTCGACTTCAAGTGATTTCCTACCTTGTTTAAATAAATTTTGCCACTTGTATATCATGGTTTTCCTAGGCAAGAGTCGCCGTAAGCCGATGACATCTCATTCAGTATGGTCGGAATAGATCTTCCTTATTTGATAAGGAACTTTATAATGATATTCGATATTTTACATATTTCACTTTTCACTCCCGATTATATTGCTTGGTTGACGATAACTCAAAGAATAATTGTTTAATAACAATGAAACCTCGTATTTATACTACTATGAATCACTGAGCACGTTACGATCTTAAAGAGCTTAATCACTCCCCTCCAACCCTCTCATTCCGCGAACATAAAAACACACCCTCGTAGGATAGTTAATAATAAGACGGTTAATACTTAATTTTATTTATTGAGTTTTAACATTGTTTTTATCCGTCGTTATAAGAGTTCATCACGAAGAAAATGCAAATATAACCCTAATCAATTTTACACATGAGATGTTTATATAACAACAAAACAGACACGATGTCAGAAAAGAGTTGTATACTGCTTAATATTGAAAAACTAGATAGATAATCTTTATGGTTTAGATTTCGGTACCCTTATGATTTGGATCGAACCCAAGAAATATTTTGATGACTGCTATTTGAGCGTAGTAGGAGTTCAAGGTTTTAATTGAAATAAAACGTGATAATATCTAAGCCTACAAAATATCTTATTTTGCACAGTGAAGATTTTCCTCGTGCACATTCGTGTCTCAAGAGTAGTTCATATGACCTCCGCAAACACTTACAGCGGTCAATACAATCTACAACTGAAAGTCGATGTGAATGGTGAACATCAACTACACAGTTGTTTTCTCAACTAGATTCTCAACTAGCTCAGGCATTTAATACGAGATCTAAATATAACAAATTGAGCAGCAAAACATCTTCCATCGAGACAAATGAAACAACTTGGAGCCAAAAGTAACTATGACAGCATATAGAAAAAGGGAAAGTAAAATATTACCATCTTTTCGTCTTTTGTAATAATATTGCGAAATTACTTCTAGATAACTTCATATTAAGTTTATAAAAATATATCTCTTCATCATAGTTTTAAAAACAGTTTAAAATTCATTTCATTGCATAATAGAAATCATCATCATTTGCAATTCCATTCAACAAAACTCAAAAAATAATATCAGAAAATTAGATTGATTGTGTTGTATTGAAAATGGTGAACTTCTCACTTAGTCAGCAAAGTGGATACACAAACTACCTTTCCTTTAGTTGAACGTGGAACAATGCTGATTTAAAGAGATGCTGAATTAAAATTAAAGTAAAAATCTATAAGATGCTTCAATTATTTTTTTACATCTGAACTTTATAACAAAATAATAATAGAAACTAATGTATATATCACCCAACAATAACCTGAAAATATATTTAATTTGTCTCAATATAATGAAGTTTTATAATAAATTTCCTCAAAGCTGCGTACATATCCTAGATGTTTACTGTATACATCTGAAAAGATCAAAAAGTATATCCATTTCAATGTTATTTACAAACTAAAACCAGTTAACCAATAAGGACGTGACTGTCTTAATAAGATGAAACCATAAAAAAACAAAAGACTTAATCTATACATGAATAATAAGTACAACCTATGGCATTATTTAGAACAATGAGTTTCATGAGTGAGGATTATTTGATTTATTTATATTAGGCAGGCTGTAAAATGGGCCAATGGAAAATGGTAAAAGTATTACGGAAACACTGTTAGAAATATTAAAAATTAAATATAGAGCATCATACTTTCATCCCATAAATTCTAACAACTAAAATGAGTGCTTCAGTTGGTTAGTAAAATTCTGTACAACCGAATATATAACCGAAGACGAATATATTTACAGATTAACATAAAATATTACGTTAATTTAAGCCCTCTTTGTTTATCATTTTGTGGTATACTGTACCCCTTAGGGTAGAATATCCAGAAACGCTTAAATATGTATCTACTCATTTTTAATCAGTATCCCAAAAGCAAAGCTTCATGTTTCTAACTTAAGAACATACAACCTTTCAACCCCTATTTCACCCCCTTAGGTATAGAATTTTCAAAGTTCCTTCGTTAGTGTGTATCTACTCAATAAAACGATCCTACTCACAAAATTTCATGGCCCTAATTTTAATAGTTTACATTCGGCGATGCTGAATCAGTTAGGACATATTATATAGAAATTTTTATTCAAATTCGAGCAAAAAGCATTCGATAAACAATATAAAAACAAATGCAACCGTCAAACCAATAAGATATCTTGTAGATTCAATAAAAAATATGAAAATACCATAATTAAAATCAGTTGCATTATGTTTGAAAGTCTTAGGGTATTGTCCGATCGATGATAGTCATACGTAGGCCTATACCTGATTCTTGCATTCAAAATTTAACTTATCTATTGCAATACTTATTGAGAATAAGTAAAGTAAATATACTTCATGTAAAAGATAGTCAAACTTTAATTATGTAAATCATCAGATTACATAATAAAGATATAATATAATAAAGATTGCCTTAATCGCAAGAACGTTATTTGCAAAGACATGACGGTACCATACAAATATATTTTTTAAGAAATTCAATACAGAAAGTGTAAAAGGGATACAAAGAACAAAGATACCAAAAAAACAATGATCGAGAAGTAAATAGACAACTGACACGTAACGTAATAATAAAATAAGATTACCCAAGGAGAAGAAATTGCTCTAAAATTTTTTCGAATATAAGTAAATTAATAGAAGCACATTTACAATTACATACAACATAAAATACCATCACTACTATACAAAGATATTCTGCTGAAGGCTTAACCCCTTTTAGCTTTACAAGAGTTGGATATCTTGTTCAGAATTTCTTTGGTAGCCTTTACACGAAAACTGTAATGTTAATGGCAGTAAGCTGTAGGATTTTAAGGATGAGGTACACAGACACACAATATATTTTCATTTACAAGGTTACATACCGTCAATATATGGTCTAAAATAATATTATTTATTCTCTAGCTTTTTTTAAGTAAATCCTTAATACTTAATGTCAATAATTAATATGAAATTAAAGCAATTTATTATTAATATTTAAATGCATAAAATACTTAGTTTTCATTGGGGGGTGGCCGTCGTCGGCCTTTTTAATTAAAAAAATACGTCATCAGTACAACTACTATAGGTAAACCACCGTAAGTTTGACCCTGACAGCCACCGGAAAGCAGAGCGGGCGAAGTGCTTGTTACGACTCGAAATGTTGATATCTATATCAACTAGCAATAAGATTATACAGACATATAATTTTTATAAATAGCTATTTGATCTTTTTGGAAATATTTTTATTCACTTTGTTTTAAATGCATTGCAAATAAATATATTAGTAAATACATTACCCGTGTAATAAATAACACACAAAAATCAAAGATACTACTACATGCTAGTAAATATTTATTGCTGGTAGAATTATGTAGTAATGAATTAAAATAAACAATGGATTTTACTATTTTACTCATGAATCATGTACTTCAGTGCAATAAAGGAAATAGAAAAATATATTTTTATTAATCTAAACTTTCTTTATCACTTCATTCTTTATTTAGAGATTCGATGATGTACAATAATATTTTGTTTTCGTGACACAGATTTGACTAAGTACGCATATCGCACGATTTAAAAAAAATTATACCGTATGATCGATCGCTATGAGAAATATCACGCGCGGATTAGCCCTTACGTAAGCCTTTACTGTCACTGACAGCGGTCATGCCGCAGACCATCTGGAAGCCTAAGCTTACGGTGGTTTACCTATGGTACTATTAACAGAAAATATATATATATATATTTATAGGAGTTTATTTAGGTACAGTACCATAAAGTTAAAGGCACTAACAATGAAATTACGTGGATCATTTTAACATAATTATGTGCTTGAACAATGTGAAAATTATGATATCCATACTAAGCAGGTCTGATTCGAGGAGCAGTGCGGGGAAGCGCGGCAGTAGGTAAGGGCCATTTCGAAGTGAACTTAATAACTAAAAATATACGATTTTAAGAAAACTTTGAATACATTTAAATTAAAGTATGTTTTGTCTCTTGATTCAAGAGACGACGCATATTATTCAATATTAATAATTTAAAGAATGTTTAAATATAATTATATAATATGTATATCTTACAGTATTCAGTCTTATATTTTTAATACTACAAAATATATTAAATAGATCTTATATATTAATACTTCAGGAAGAACACAGCACAGCCTCGAAGACAAGTCGATGTCGATGTTCAAACTTCATCATAATGCGCTTGCTGTACAGCACTGGTTAATACTCACCACACAAATTTTAATGGTGAATATATTATTTACCATCGTTTATTAAAAAAATAATAACGAGGAATACAATATCGAAAATCTTATAATTATTCTTTAAAAATCACGTAAATATCAAAGAAATATAAGTCCGCGATTATACCATTAAAAGCACTGGTCTCAAGCACAGGTTCAATCCGTTCGGCAAATTCCTAATTTCAAAGAATAAACGCTTTGTCGTAGGCGCAGATTTAAGGCACGTGGAGACGCTATTTAATCTTTTACAATCGTACCTGGCTCCGAACGGTGGCTCAACACTTCGACGTGGTGGCGACAAAAGTTCATCGTATACTCCAGCATACCTGTTAACAATGTGTTAAGTCATGAATGTCTGTTTGATTGTCGTGTAGTGTTATCGTTAACTCAAAGCTCGAGAGCTCGAATCATCTATGATACTCATTATGGATTTGCGAAAAAATTGCTTTTTGAACGAACTGTTATCGGAAATTTGAAAGTAAACTTATAAGTGTATATAAGTAGTTTAGTAGAATAGTTCGGTAAAGATAAATTAATATATATATAAGGACCGGAACTGCTAGTGGGGCACAATATAGCTGGCATGGCTTACGTCAATCTGAGGGTTGTTTATGTTTATTATTTTTTCGATCGGAATAGACAAATAGAAGGTGACATCGTCTACCCATACCTGTGCGGCGACAGAGGGCGCGGCGACGAGCGCAAGTCGGGGCGGCGCGGCGAGCGGGGCGGCGAGTGCGGCGCGTGCGGCGCCAGCGGCCCGAGCGCGGGCAGCGGCCGCAGCGGCGAGCGCAGCGGCGAGCGCGCCGGCGAGCGCAGCGGCGTGCGGTAGCGCAGCGGCGAGCGGTGGCGGCGCCGCGGCGACGGGGACCTGGACAAACGGAGCATTCCTTACTTTACTTTCATGTTGCTCCAAATATTCGCCACGCCTCGATATGTTTCGACTACTATCTTAATAATTATCTGCATGATTACTTAATGTTTGTGTTCACTTTCGTTTCAAGTCTATACGTAATGTCGTACACATCGTGACAATCTGTGTCATTCTTTCTAGTCTTTTTTTATAGATACAAAACGCTAAATGCTAAACATACCGTGTTAATGATAGAGTTCTATCTCGAGTACGCCGTCGTCGAGGTGACCAAGGCGAACGACGCAAGCGCCCACGTGAAATCGATCTCGATCTAAAATTAAATAATACAACACTTATTGTTTTAAAAAACATAAATTGACAAATTTTATGATACCCTTTATGTAAGAATAAAACAAAAAATAAAAATCGTAGGATTCGATTAGGGAAGTTTAAAAATATAGAACAAGATGATCAAAAAAGTCGAATAATCTAACCTAGAATATCGGAGCCTGCTTGTAGCACGACTGCGAGGACGAGCGCGCGGCGAGCGCGGAGAGCGCGGTGAGCGCTGAGAGCGCGGCGAGCGCGGCGAGCGGGGAGAGCGCGGGGAGCGCGGGGAGCGAGGAGTGCGCGAGCGGGATGGGCTGCGAGAGCCCGAGTGTGCGCGCCGACGTTCTTCCCGCCTCTTGGCTCGCATCTCTTTCTCACGTATCATTCTATTGAATGCCTCCAGCGGGTCCTCATGCCTACGAAATATTACACTATGAGTACTTCTTATATCTATAATTCTATGAAATTACCTAATAAAATACATCGATTTTATCTATACTTGAAACATGAAAACGTATATGTCATGTGCTAATAACTTTGTATGCCGGTTAACATATTTACCCGTTAGGCGAGTCCTTGATACCGGGTGGTGGCGGTTGGTATGGCTCTGGCGGGAAACGCTCGTACGCGCCTGCGCGCCCGTACGCGGGACTGTCAAATAAATAATACTTTTGAGAGAACAATTAATCATATTTTTAACATATTTTTGAAGAAATAACTTTCTACAGGAGGGTAAACCGCTTTATTACGTAACGCGTTATGGCGCCAGTCTGTCTGCCTTCCCTTTCTCTTACGCATACGTCAGCGGTAGAAAGGCAATGATAATAATAATAATGTGCGTACACAAAATTGTAATGTACATATTCAAGAACTGCAACTAAAGATTTTATTAATAAATTACCTTTCCTTACATTATATTATTATTATACATAAAATTTGAGTAATAACCTAAGATTTTCTCAAGTTACACAATTTATATATTAAAAAATTCAACTTAGATTAGATTAAGCTATCACTTCTGACGGGCGTCCCGAGACGCACATGGATTTTTATTTTTTTTCGTTGTTTGCGTTAAGAATTTATTGATATTAGATTATTCATTTGTACGCTTGATAATATCAACATAAGGGAAGTAGTAGTTCATTTTTAATTCAATTATTTTATTGTTGTTGTTTGATGTGTTTATATATTATTATTTCCAAGCAACATCACAATCGAGAATTCAAGATTACAATTTTAATTGACTTGTGTTTTGATTGCTGATTTGTCGCTGTTTTGCTAACACAGTAAACACTGGATTAGAATTCATATTTTTATAAAATATATAGGCGGACGTTCAAAAGTGCCACATGATAATCTTGACAAACAATCAGTTTGTCAAGATTATCTGGTTGTCAGCAGGCATGTAGCCAAATTATATATTTAAAAAAAATTGTAAGTCGTCGTCTAACTAAATATGGGGTGTTTTCAGGATAGATTTGTTTATTCTTTTTATCATCCACTGTACTCGTAGCTTAGCGGAGACGTATCTCAGATGCCACACTTCGAAGACGTCTATCATTTTACGTAATTGCTTCGATGTCAAGTATGGTGGGGGAAAATCCCTTGATTGAGGGAGAAAACCTAGCCTGGCAAACTCGCGTCCGCTTGTACATTACAGCTTTGGCAGTTTGAGCTTTTTTTGGCTTAATCTCGAGTTTACTTCCTGTCTGGTCTATTATTTTGTGTATTATTACAATTTAGGGTTTCTTAATATCACGATAAGTTGACAACCAATAATTCTGACAAGAAACCAAATTGTAAAAAATCTGTTTAAGAGTTGGTGGTTTCGTGTACCAATAACATTTATTATTTTTTAAACTGAACGAATCACATCTTAAAACAATAACTGTATAAAGAGTAGATGTAGCCGAACAGCAATATAACAAAATGAATAGAAAACGACCAACTTATAAGCCAATTATTTTTTTTCATTTAACGGAACTACAAAACTTACTTGTTATAATGCGATGGCGGCGGAACTGCTGGCATGTAAGGAGGCGGACCGCGATTATACATCACCTATAATTAATAATAAAATTATATTCCTTATAATAAAGTACAAGAATTTAATTTAAATTTAAAGTGAGATGCTAAAACCAAAACGCCTAACTAAATAATATCGAAAAATAATGAAGGATGTCTTAAGGCCGATTTTATTAAAAGCTAAAATCATCATCAGATCTACTTTCCTAACAGGGAATCGGACATGTTAGGGGTACGAATATCAAATATTTCCATATTTTACAAGCTACAGGCGATTATATTTGTTTTGAATATTACTTCTCTGACTCCATGGGTCGTAGCGTGATGTTATAAAATCTATAATTATGCCTTTTAAAAAATTACCTGGTAATGAATAGCAGCAAAACTAAATAAATGGTCAAAACTTATTAATAGATTATAGACTAACTTGTGATGACATCGGATCTCTGCGTTCATCGATAGTCGGTGTACTGGCACGTTGCTCATCGATTCTCGGCATCTAATAACAAAAAATAACTATATGACTACATCTTGTGCACAACAATTAAATCGAATTTAACGATGTAGTTGACGAATTTCGCCTTCACTGATTGTTAATACTTTTAATTAATAGTATGCTATACATTCATTTCGAAAATTAAACCACTAATACTTACATTTATAGGAGGTCCATCGATACCAGGTAGCTTCATAGCAGGTGGTGGCCCTGAAACAAAACAAATACAATTGCAATCAAAAGTTTCTAATATTTAGCAATTATTTCGTTCAACACATAAAGATAATGTTACATCAATAAAGGAAAACCCATCACCAGTACGAGAGTTGTTCTTAAAGCTATCGTAAAGAATAACTTAAAATAATTCAAAAACATTTACGAGTGCAGAATACATTATTGACAGTGATAATAATAAAAGCACTTTTTATTTGAACAGGTTACGATTCGTCGTTTAAACGACAAGGCAACGTCTCGATCAAACAATCGTTCACTACTAATAAACGAAAACGTATAACGTATGAGCTATTTGTAATATACATCCAACATTCAATGATTAGCATGCATAGCTGTGTAGCGGTTGCTATGAATACCGTAGCGCGACGAGCGGTGTACGGTCGCGTGTCGGTCGCGGTGCGGGCCGAGGGGCGCGTGCGGGGCGGGCGGCGCGGGGGGGCCGAGCGCCGAGTAGGGCGCGTGCGGCGCGTGCGGCGCGTGCGGCGCGTGGTGCGTGTGCGCCGGCGGCACCGTCACGGTGATGTTGTCATCGGCCGAACCGTCCGAGTCGTCGGCCCGCGCTCGGCCCTCGCGCGGCTCCCGAGCGTCGCCCGCACTGCCCGACGCGCCCGAATCTACCACAGGCCACGCATTACACGACTCGTACGAATTACGCCCGATCGATTTCGTTCCATTTCATGAATGTTTTCTATTGAATCCTACCGTGACCAATAGATACGTTTTGTGTTTATTTACATATGCTGTGTTGTTTGCTTTAAAGTACCTTATACTTAAATGTCTATTCAATTTATTTTTCTCAGTGTCGATGTATTTTTAAACCTGTAAAGGAGGAATGAGGATAGGTTGGAAAAACATCTGACAATAGTTTTGATTACGTACTAACCATTATTTGGGGGAGCTGGTTGCACTGGTCCATTCACCGGTTGGGCGGGTACAGGAGCCGGTGGTTCTGAAAGTACCACGAACCATTATAAATAGTAACTATCAATACATAATCACATTAATGTATATTAAGTATGTTTATGATATATTATAGTGTACTTATTATCACTTTTTGCTTTTGGGAACCCATTTGTATAAAACAGAAATTTGGTTTGATTTATCTTTAAATAGATGCTCTCAATAAATACGACATATATAAATAAGGTTATGTATCATAAGTAAAACTCGACATTAAAAAATTGCATTTTGGCGGATGGAATGGCGAACCATTAAAATTAAATTGAGGTTTTTAAATATAGTATTTTTTTAAAAGGAAATTGTTGGCATGTGTGTATTAAGTATGCAATTGTATAATACAATAATATAATTTACCTATGACAGGTGGGGCGGCAGACGGCCTGTGTGGCGCTCGCCTACAGTATCCAGTCTGGTTGCGAAATGCAGACACCGAATTCCTTAGAAACCTGAAAATAGGATGCATGTAATTAAGGATTAAGAGGTATGAGACAACCATATAAATTATTAATAATTAATATCTATAAATCTTATACTAAGTATAAATCTTGACAATGTCTACTATAAATAATTTTGCTACTTGATGATTCGACTGTTGAGCAAACTGACATTTTACATCGGATACAGAGGATACCTGTGAAAAACATATAAGCCTTTTGTCTACGTGGTTTTAATTAACCAATTAATATTATATATAAAATTTATTATGGTAGGTAAAGGGCAGCTTTAATTATAATAAATCATTTATTTTCTGACTATACATATGTCCATTTTGTTAGTTACAACTTTCTTATCCTAGTGTTAGTACAATAAATAAGACTAAAAAGAAAAACTGTTAACAATCACTGCTGCGCCATTCCGTTAGAGATAGCACTACAGTTATTGATATACAAGCAGTCAAGCCTGCTGGCGATCATGCTAAGGATGCTGTTAGTGCTGGCACTGCCATATTTTACGTATTGTGGCATAAAAATAGTCGACCCGACATTCCGCAAACATTCCCGATGCACTACAGAATACGACTTTTGGGTATAATGAGCCCACAGGCTACACGAATAAAAGCAGTATAGTATGATCTGAACAGAGTAGTTTTAACATCGTTTTTTCATTCACATCATTCAAATCATTTCGAGCATCGTTCACACCTGCGGGCTATCATATTACCCTTTATTACCTTTACTGCCAGCGCCTTTGTTCCCGTTCTATGACATCATCGTCCCTGAGGTCAATACGTATCCTGCCTATTTAAATTTCTGTACCCTTCGCAGTACCATTCGTTCGTTCCATTTAATTTAACTTCCGGAAAGTTAACCGTACTCTTACCTTTGGCCTCAAAGACCATGAGTTAACATTTACTCGCATTGTATTTTAGTCCTAAGTCCATGACGTTCAGCTCACAAACGGCGACAAGTTTTTTAATACCACATATCGACCCACTCAGCAGCACCATGTCATCAGCATAACTTATATTGTTGACACTCACTCCATTTATACGACAACCGATACAAATGCCACTGAGCGCGACAATCAGGTCATTGTATGATGTAAAGGTTAAACAAAATTGGGGGGACAATCCTCCCTGTCTTAACCCACATTCTAATCTATATAGCTGCGACATGGTTCCCGAACATTGCACGCGATTGATCTGATTTCCGTAGCAGTACTTTTTTTTACATTTTTTAAAGAAGTCTCATGACTAATATAATATCTGACAGTGTGCTTAACACACAACACAACCTTTTCACTTGACAACCCAACTCGAAAGCCGAACTGGTTATGATGAGGCTGAATATGATGTTCCAATTGTGAATTGACCACTCTATCAAATACCTTTGAAATAACTGTAGCCAACGTTATAGGCCTATAATTACTTCGGACTGAAATATCAGCAGTCTTATTATTAACAACTGGTATCACTACTTTTTTTGTCATATCTTTAGGCAAATATGAGTGGCTTAGACAAAAATTGAAGAGCATAGCTAGCAGCCTAGGTAAGTGGGGTCCTGCGTGTTGTAGATGCCCAATGCTCAGACTGTCGTGGCTAGATTTGCCTCTAGTCATCGACTTTATTATCAAGTTCACTTCTTTAGCAATGCAACTAATATCCACCTTTTGACCAGGCTGAGCATTAAGCATCGACTGCGAGGGACCCAGCAGTGATTGGACTGTAAAGTGATTCCTAAAAACATCAGCTATTTCTCCCGGACCAATCACGCCGTCGACACACACAAGAATAGCCTGTCTTGTATTTAACTTATTTGTAGCTGTCCAAAATGAGTGAGCCCGATGAGATGTTGGGTAAATCTCATTTGATATGCTTTACAACTAGATGTGTGAACTTTCTTTTTTTGGAAATTGCTGGTAATAGTAAAAAATATTGTTACCTGTTAGGTATTAAAGTCGTTGGTGCAATTTCCTTTTCCCGACAATCTGGACATTCATGATCTTCAGACTCTAACAGAGCTCCACGGATACCTGAAATGAGCAAAATAAATATCCAAATATTTATTTGTCTTTTAAATCTGCTATTTCAATATATAATTAAGCTACATATCTACATTGATCACATCAAAACACCTATTTACTTAAAACAACCTTTGTTTATATGTCTTTTTCATATGTGTGTAACTTATATTGGGCGGCTAATATGTAATATTGTAAAAATAGTGACAGTAAATTTTACAAACATTCATCACAAAAAGAGTTTCCACAGCAGGGAATCATGACAGCATCTGTGAGCAGATCCCTGCAGAGGCTACATAAAAGCTCATCTGGAATAGTTGGCTCAGGAGCAACTGGCGCGTTTGTAGGTGTGTCTGCCCCTCCTGCATTTTCAGAAGCCAAGTAAGCCTCACTAAAATAAAATATATAGGTAAAAAATAATTAAACATTAATAATTAATATATAATATAGATTTATCATTCATTGAATGTAAAATAAAACAATGCTTACTGATCTACAGCTGGGACAGCAAAAGTACCACTTGGAGTCATCATGGCTCCTGGTGCTTTTGGCCCATCCACTGGTACCATAAAACTACGAGGTATTCCTGTACTTCTCCTTATCTCTATTGGATCACCCTAAAAATTATATCAAAGTTGAAAAGTTGGTATTTAATTCTTAACGAAAAAAATTATTAAATAAATTATAACAAAACATATTGTATAATTAAAACCATTCATTATAGAGTTTAAGTGGCAACAAAAAATAAAGTTTTGATAATAGAATCATAAAAGATCTTTAGGTAGCTAAACATTATTCATTCTGATACCACCAGCTATAGATTTAACATTGATTTCATGTGAATTACAAAATCATTTTTTGATTAAATTTCAATACAATAAAAAATTTAATTTGAAACCATATTTTTTATTTTTGTCTGTATTATTTATTTGTTATTATTGTTTTTGTTTGACTATTAAGAAATGGGTCAATTTAAAATCGGTGGCAGAAAAAGTCATCCCCAAGCAAAAATTGTTTGTAATAAAATATTGGTGAATATTTTTAAAATATTTAAATCGTGTTTTAGTTAAAGCACAAATTAATTAATATATTTTCAAAAGAAAGACGGACTTATTATTGATTTAACGCTTTTTTTATCAGGTAACAGAGTAGTAATTAATGGTAACAGAGGTGTTTTACATACAAGAAAGTTTTGTCCCACACCTCATGGCACTTTGCAAAAATCGTAATATGCCCTGCCTATTTAATAAATTTATTGAATAATCTACGATTATTTAAGATTTAGTCCCGCGGTCGTTGTAATAACTGTCGCACCTTTCTGTTACCATGGAAATTAGACAAATACTAAGCGATGGAGCTCCCGTTCCGTTCACAACGGTTGGGACATAATATGTTCTGTTGCTTCGACTCTTTTCGAGGCGGGTAGAACGCGGAGGATGCGAATCGGTCGTCCGTTAGTTGCGGTGTGAGCTGCGTGGTTTTATTCTGTGTCCGCTATGTTACCGGCGTTTTAATGTAAGTATTCAGATATTTCTATATAATTTAATAAATGACATATAGCATTAAGGGAATAATTGCCTAATCTGTTTTTATTTTGTCAAAATATATTTTATTTTAAGAATAAATTACTCTAAGAGTTGAATTTACTACTCTGTTACTGCACAACTCTGTTACCTCGTAGTAGTAACAGAGTAGTAGACTGGTAACAGAGTTGTCATTAGAGAACTGTTAGTAGCTATAGGTCGTTATCGGTGTGTCTGTATATATTATAGCAGTCAATATTATTTTATAATCATATAATAAATGAATAATTTTGCTCTAGATAATACTACAATACATCGCTATGACTCTTACTGCTGCTGAAAAGCAGCGACGTTACAGAGAAAAGCGCAAACTAAATCCAGAAAAGGTAGCATAAACGAAAAGAAAGGATTAAGAGAGATATCATAAAAATAAAAGACCTGCCTACGTGTGAGCGTCGATTATGCAAAAAAAAAATGTCTAGAAACAATCGCGAGAGAAATTCCAACACAAATCGTTCCTCTGATGGGTCAATGAAGGTACATCAAGTATTTACAGAAGAAGTGGGAACGAGAAGTATCGAGAGTTAAGTTGTTTTCGCCAGCGTGGCTTCGTTCTTGTTTGTCCCCAAAAAACTATTATCCATTATAGGAAACGAATTAAAAAATCTGAAGATAGTAAAAAAATATCTGAATATAAATTAATTTGATATCATAAATTTAATTGTTTTTCTAGTTTTATGATATTATTGGGTAATAAGTACCATGTTCCTAAATATACTATAGTTATTAAATATAAAAGGTTTTGTGATAGTAGTTCGTTAAAATTAATATAAAAGGCGATCTTATGTTACTCTATCTACCACTCTGTTACTTTTAGGTCCCTAAATATAAAGACCAAATTTTGAAATTTTATGGAAAATGGACACTTGATTTTATATTTTCTGTATGTATTTTATACTATTTAGATTATTACATAATATTATCGGTATGTTCTTACAATTTCAGTCAATGTAAGTAATTTGTATAGAAAAATAGTTTTGTTAAGACATAGAAAGTAACAGAGTGTATTTCATTTACATTCTTATTAGTACTTAAGAATAAATACTGTGATTCCATGTATTAAGAATGAGAGTAAATATATAATTAATGTTGATTTCAAAGAAAAGTTACCAAAAAATGATTTGTTGTTTAACTAGGAATAAATGTATGATGGCAACAGTTTTTTAATTTTCACCTCACTTTAGTTTCAATCACATAAAATCCTGAAAATATGCGTAAAAGATCGCGGCCAACCACGACATTGCATTCTACAATATTATGTGTATGTCATGTCAACTCCTCAACTCTTAAATCAAACATTTTTTTTTTAAGAATTCAAAAGTTATTGTCACTTTTTCTGCCACCGATTTTAAATTGACACAAATATTATGTTATATATATCTGTTGCATACCCTATCATATTCACATTCCAATAACAAACTGTCATTCAAACTCTTTCATTATTATTTTTTTACAAGGTTTACAGCCTGTTAAAGAATTGGATTAAACAATTATATTGTATTCATTTGCCCCAATAATAATATTAAAATCATGCTTTAGAAGGACTAATAAATAGGATATAATAATAATCTTAGGTAAATCTTACAGAGTTTGCAGCTGGACAATCTTTGATCCAATGTCCTTTCTTCTGGCATTTATAGCAAATATAATTGGTTGGAACAGCTCCTCGTTGGTTCTGTCCTCTAATTTTTTGATAACTAGAATGGAAAAAAAAACAATTTTTATGATACCTAAACTAACTACCCATTATACATAGACCTAAGTTTAAATAAATTGTCATATTCATTATAGAATATTAAGTATATATTAACCTTCAATTTTTATTAAGACAAACTACTCCGTTGTTTTAAACCAATTTTCAAATAACACAGATCAAGTAGAATTGCTATTTAGAGATTAATTTTTTTTTATTCTCACAAAGTACTTTTCTCTGCTTTTTTTGTAGAATAGATATTCTAGGCTCACAAAGAAAAAAAATTGAGGCAAGAGGAACTTATTTGATCTGCATGTGAAGAGAACATTTTTATGCTCAGTAGCAACACAATTTGCTAAGTTCACATCACATATTAACTAAGATAGAAAATAGATATAGAAATAACTGTTTTTATTTTTCACCATGATTGCTACCATTTAATCATTATTTATTTATGGGTAATTTTATACAAATTGGCATAATATTTATTGTTAATAAGTAAAAATTTTAAATAAAGTTGGCTGATTTTGCTAACACATACAAATTATTCCTTAGGCTATATTTATAAAATGTTTAAAATGATCAAAATGACAGTTTTGGAGGGTTTTTTTATATTTATTTTTAGTGCTGATGCACTGCAACTGTTGGAAATAAATCAGCACTAATATATTGTAAACAACTTCTTACTTGCTGGGATCATAATCAAATGTTGACTGAGTTATCATAGCATTAATTTTATCCTGCTCGCTACCTTCCATGCGAGACAAATCGGCCAATCCCTTATTAACTGAGACATCTTTCTGAAGTGCTGACTGACTATTATTTGACCCTTCCCACTGTTTCTTTGGCTGCTGAGAAAGAGGTACTCTGGCCACGAGAAGTGATGTGTTCTTTGGAATTAAAGTATTGTCATCCACATAAACTGCAATATAATTACAACTTATAAGCATATAAACAGCACAATTTTGCAATAGTCTAAGAATTATGAAAGTAGTTATAATGTAACATTGTATGTAAAATAAATTGCTTGACCTATATTTACATAATTCGTATTAGAAAATACTATAACTTTTGTGGTTAAGATTAAAAATATATTCATTTAGACAAATTTCCAGGTGTCAAGCCTTCGTTTATGGAATATTTTTCATTACCAACCTTCTTTTGTCTGCGCATTAGTTATCTGAAGATCAAAGTCAGAAGTTTTTCCTATGCGCTTTTGCTGTGAAATTGCAGCTTTTAAATCTCCTACTGAAATATGCAGTCCATCAAAAGTAACGGTGTCATAATCCAGTGCACTTTTGAATTTGTAGTGCACAGACATTTCCGTAAACAGCAGTACATTAATATTTTATGTAACATGACAATATATATTCACGTGTTTAAATTGAACTGTTTTAACGAGCTATAAGCTTTATGAAGAGTCCAAAGAAATGCAAATTTTTTTCCTTATTAATCACTCATATAAGATACAATACAACACTAAGACCTATTATAATAACTATTTGGTTTTGTACATTTATTCTCGGATACTTAATTACAGAAAATAATCAATATTTCGCTTAGCCTTTCAAATGCTTGCACCGCCATTTAAAAACTTATGTACAAGCTATTGCAAGTAGGTATTGCATGTTATCATCTTAAATATAGATACAAAATGCCGACTATAAACTAAAATATTGAAGGTTTTATAAAGATAATGTACACTATCAATTTTCATGTGTTCATTTTATCTGCAAAAAGTATTGAAACTTATGATTAGCACAAAACACTTAATTCATAAATAAAACCAAAATGTCAAAAATATATTTTAATATTTCAAAAGGAATGTACAATTATTTTAATTATTCGGTTGAAATTATGTTATGTATATTATACATTAATTATAATTTCAAGTAAAAGTTATGTAAGTTATTAGTGTATGTTATGCTTAGATTAATGGATAACGTTTTATTCAAGTGTTTTTAACTATAATTATTTTATATTTAGCATTAAAATGTATATTTTTACATTTTCTTAAATTGAAAACTGGCAATATAAAATAACAGGAAGTGTGTAATCATAAATGATACATTTATTAAATAAAATCTCATTAAGACATAATTATCTCCTAAATTTTCAATTATATTACAACAAATTTTTTTTAAAGAATAATTCAATAAAAAAAGTAATATATTTGAGATTATAGAAAGTTATAATGAAATAGTTACTTATGACTACATATTTGGCAAATTGCCATGAACTTCCGGTGTAAGATAAAGACACACGCGGATCTATCGAGAAAAGAACGCGAATAATTATAAAAATATCTAGAAAGAAAAGACTTATTTATTAATTTTACATTGCCTCCTTTTTAAAAATGTCCAATAACGGTGCTTCGGACTCTTGGGAAAGTCAAGCTGATGTTAATGGTGAACAAGGTGCAAAAGATGATGTGTCTACAAAATTTTCCACGTTGAATGTAAATGCCGTGGAATTCGTGCCTTCTTTTTGTAAGCCTTCCCAAGATAATGACAATAGCGATACACCTAATTCGCCACAAAAATCTGAAAGTAGATCTACAAATTCCACTGAAAGTCCTGTCTTAAACGGTAAGTCACGTCTTGTCAATGTAACTTACTTTACTTACTATTATATCTATTATTCTCTTGAATATAACTTAGAACACTCTTTAATTTAAATTTCAATACATATCAAACTTAAAAAAACCTTTATAATCTGCTTAGCGGTATCTAAGCGTATTTGCGGTCTTATTTTTTTTTTCTGAATCCAGTTCTAACGGGTTACGTCGGGACACGCGGCATGACTTTACTAATTCTGGGTTAACTTTCTCTTTAAATAGTTACTATCACTGTGAAAAAGTATTGGATCGATTGTTATTTTGGATTTTGATGTGTAATGGATCTTTCTTTCACTATTAAAGGTATTTTTCCGACAATATGTATACGTTTCACTTAAATGTTAATACATACGTTTTGTGTTTAGTTTTAGTGTTAAATTTTTTCATTTCAATTCTTAAAACAATATCCACTACATAATAATACTAAATGCTGTGTATTTTGTAGCATTTTACTCCTTGGTTTTTAATAAATTTTGACGCCAATGCGTTAAAGGATGTGGTGATGGAGCCGAAAGTGGTGACGGTAGAGCGGCATCCGCATCACCCCGTGTTGAAGAACCACCTCCCGTACCGCCAGCCGTCGCTCCTGCAGATGCTTCTACCGACGATCCTGCAGATGATCAAGCCGGTACTCAAGCCCTTGCTGCTGCCGACATCGCGCCTCTGCCCGTCCCACCTGACGTATCTCCTACGGCTGACAGCTGGGAAGCTGAAGCTGATGATCCACTACTCACACCTGAAGATAATAATGACGAAGAAGAATCAGAGCAACAGGTCAGGGGCTAATTTTATTAGTGTATATACTAGGTATGTAAGTGATCAAACCATCTGATGGTAATTGCTCCCAGCTAATGATTGCTTTTAAAAAGCCTTAACCATATTGTAATGTATGTAGGCACCAAAATCATATTTAGATGTTTTCGAAGAACAAAATTTCACTATTTTAAATGAATAGAATTATTAAATAAAGTTTTAATATAGAATTATAAAATTATTAATCAATATTATTTAATTATAAATCTATCAGAATTAATAGATTTGTGTACGATACTTTTGTTCCCTTTACTTCAGTAATATAAGCCTATTTTATTCATCTTTATTATTTATTTGGGTGAAACAAACATGTATATTTAAATTATAATTAGGAGGATGAAGAAACTGCAAAGAAAATTCCAAAAAAGAAGCCCATTCGAGTTGAGGATACGCGTAGCAAGAAAGAACATGTCAATGTAGTATTTATTGGACATGTAGGTCAGTATATATTTTTCATAATATTCTAAACAAATTGTTAAAATTGCTTTTCTAAAACATAATAAATATACTTACAATTTAAAGATGCTGGAAAATCAACTATTGGTGGTCAAATAATGTCATTAACGGGCATGGTGGATAAAAGAACATTGGACAAATATGAAAGAGAAGCAAGAGAGAAATCAAGAGAGTCATGGTATTTATCCTGGGCTCTTGATACTAATCAAGAAGGTATTCTATTTTATTATAATTAGCCTACTGCAACAAATTGTCATTGCATTCCATAACAGTTTATTAATTTCAATGGTAATAATTGCCATTATTACCAAAACATATAATAATTATAATTATTAATAATTTCTAAATATTATAACTAACACTGATCCTTTATGTATTTAACTCATTAATCAACCCAGCTAGTATGCACAACATAGTTTGATTGAGAAAAAAGAAAGGTAAAATTACTTTCTGGAAAAAGAATATAACTCCATCCAATTATTTTTACATAATATTTTGCTACTTTATCTATACTAAGACAACATTGTATCTCTCAGTTTTACAAATTTTAGAGCAACTTTCAGCAATTATGCTAAAACAGGATTTTCGCATATACCAGGCAAAAACTAGCCAGCTAGCTTGACAATCTGATTTTTAAAAGATTTATTAATTACCTAAAATTTTCTGTAACATACAGAATATTATTTAAAATAAGTATTCCTACATATGGCAGACTATAAAAATACAATAAAATAAAAGAGTAAACAAAATTCAATGCCAGTAAAACAGTCAAGTCACCAGAGATATTCATAAAGTTTAAATAATAAACATAATAATTATATTATTTTAGCTTAATCTATTAATAAATTTGGATTTAAATGTCATGTTAATTGGTAATGAGTCTCATAAATGTATTTCATAGGCAGGATTTGTACAAAAAGTAGAAGAATACAAAGAGTGGAAGTTTTAAAAATTTGATTTTCAAAGAAAGGCTTTAATGAATGCTACTATTTTGGATACTGGGGAGATTTGTGTTTTGTAGGAGTTTAAACTGTTAATAATAATGAGTAGGCATATTAACACAGAATTAACTTTTAAACATGTATTATAATTCAGGAGATTGTCAGCACATAAGTGGTATATTAAATGTATCTGAAAACAAACAGACTAGAGCACCACCTCATGGTGGTACTTCTTTTCTTACTGTCGACTAATCAAAGTGAGAATCCTCAACTATGAACTTTTTTTAGGAAATAAATTAATATTTGCCAATATATTTTGTTACCCTTTACAAATACATATATAAACACAAATAAATACTGGTAATAAGTACCTTATTTATGCATATGTTAAGAATTATTTTAATGCAATATTTTATTTTTTGTAGAACGAGACAAAGGAAAGACTGTAGAAGTTGGTAGAGCATATTTTGAGACTGAAAAAAAGCATTTTACAATTCTCGATGCGCCTGGACACAAGAGTTTTGTGCCCAATATGATTGGAGGTGCGGCGCAGGCTGATCTTGCTGTGCTGGTATGATCTTTCAATATGTTATTGTTAATTTGACTTTTATATATTAATTTAATTTGCCAAAATATCAATTTCTCATTAAGTTTACTTTACAACAACTCGTGAATTGGCTTAATTAAAAATTTAAACATTATTTGATGTTATCATCCATGCAACAGATGGGTTCAAATTAAGTGGTGTTATCATGGCAAAAAAAATATCAACCACCTATATGCTGTGCCTTTTTGTTTTACATTTATTGGTCAAGCAAATACATATTCAATTTGTACTTTGAATTTTTTTAGCAATAACGTCATTATTACCTGCTCTTATTTTAGTTTCAACAATTATAATTAATAAAACAATAAGAAGGATTACAAGTATCAAATTTTTATAAAGTACTATCAATCATCTAATGTTTGCAAATGTATTATCAATCATAAATGTCATCTTCGAAAGTCCTTATTAAAAACAGACAAGGCCACCACATGTTTACAACATTTTATTGTAAATACATAACATTAACAATTATTAAAAGAACTTTTCAAAAAATAATTTCGAATCAATGGTAATTATTTTATTCATATTTTTCAGGTAATATCTGCGAGAAAAGGTGAATTTGAAACTGGATTCGATCGAGGGGGACAAACACGAGAGCATGCTATGTTGGCTAAGACTGCCGGTGTTAAACATTTAGTTGCCCTTGTTAATAAAATGGATGATCCAACTGTTAACTGGGATGAAAAAAGGTTACTTTATTGAACCACTTTTACCAAAATATACACATATCAGAATTTGCCAATATTATTTATTTATATTATTAATTTGCTAAGTTAATGTCTTCCAAGGGATCTTTGTCAAATAAGCTTTGTTTGTAGTAATATAAATTCTTTGTTATAAAATTGTTTTGTAAAACATCCTTAAAACTACAACATTCTCATTAGAAGAAGTAGACTATAGAGATTGTTTGCTGTAGGTTTTCTCACACTTCAGAATTAACTCAGCAACTCATTAGCATGTCTATATATCATGTTTTTTTTTCTAATACATATAGCATACCAATATTAATATAAATGAGTTATACCTGCAAGTATAATTGTGCAGACCATCGCCGTTTAGTTTTCACAATTTTGCCAATAACCTTGAGTTTATAAAAATTTATATTTTGTGGTGTTAAAAGTATGCTAATTTTTGACACATGACAAAACCTTTGAGTGGAAGTTTTATTAATTTTAAATTCAAGTCAACAGTTAATCCAATTCTTTATAGAATTAACATTTATTTGAAAAATGGGTAATACCTACAACTTTTAAATTTTTTCAGATACAATGAATGTCGAGACAAAATCCTGCCATATCTTAAAAAACTTGGTTTCAATCCAGCTAAGGATTTGTCATTCCTACCCGTGTCTGGCCAAACAGGTCAAGGATTGTTGGAGAAAGTGAGCTCTAAAAATTGCTATTCATAAATTTATTATTTTAAGTAATAAAATTGTTTTTGCTATAATTTATTAATGGTTTATGATGTATGTTAATCATAATATTATTAAAGGTATCAGAAGAAATCTGTACATGGTACCAGGGACCATCATTTATTCAACTTATTGATGATTTACCATCTCTTAATCGCAAGATGGATGGGCCATTTATTATGCCTGTTGTTGACAAATACAAGGATATGGGTACAGTGCTCATGGGCAAAGTTGAAGCTGGAACCACTCGCAAAGGCAGTACCTTGTTCCTTATGCCTAATAGGGTATGTTTTTATAGTAACAATATTACAGTTTACAATCAAAGATTAAATTTATATGGGGACTTATTATTACAAAATATCACTTTGTTTAACCTTAGGTTCAAGTAACAGTTGATCAGTTATGGTCGGATGATATTGAAGTAACTTCTATTGGTCCTGGTGAAAATGTAAAAGTGAAACTCAAAGGCATTGAAGAAGAAGATGTTTCCCCTGGCTTTGTTCTTTGTGATATCACAGAACCTATCACTACTGGGAAAGTAAGTTCATTAATTTATATATTTTGTTTTGTGTTCTTTTAAATCAAATACTTAAATGTAAAAAATAAGGCACAATGCTCATAATTATGAGTTAAGTAATAATTATCTTTTATATAGATTACTTAATAAATCCCTACAAATGGGTTATTTTTATCAAATTTAATTTTAACTTCGGAAATAACATAACTTAAGCAAAATATACCCATAGTCTATTCCAAATCTATAAACTTTAGATTTAGGTATTCAAAGCATTTTGCTAATAGTGCAGCTATTTTGTACAGTACTGAAAGTTCTTGATTAATATATCCTTATTTTTAATACAACACTATTAGACTTAATTACTTATATCCACTTTATTACTTGCAAAGTTCCAAAAACATCTTCGTCTATATTTAAAGCGCAATATTATCGCTTATCCCTAGTGAATGTCATAGATTGTTTAAGCTCTCAACCACTGATATTGATTCAATGTCAAAGGTTGTTTATTTGCCTATTGTCCTCTTGTGGATGGAATAAGCTATAGATTTGTAATTTTTAAAGAACTTTCAAAATTATTAAAATGCCAGTTTTGGAATACTAAATTATATTTTACTAATGAAAAGTTTTTATAAAAGTTGAATAATTTAATCATACTTAATTCAATTTCATCTGTTTACTGAACAACTTTTTAGAACTAAATTGTATTAATTTACTGTACAATTGTAGTTTGAAGGGGCCAGTGTATTTACAAGAAGCACAACATCTTATTGTATATTATAATCTAAAACAAGAGTAAAGTAACTTAAATATTATATTAACAATATTACATTCGAATGTAGTAAAACGTGACCTTTCATTAAGTTTAAGGACTTATTCATAAAAAAAATGTTGTATATATTTTAATAATCGTGGTGTATTATGTAACATTTTATTAACTGATATTGTTTTATTATTAAAGGTTTTTGATGCCCAAGTAGTCATTTTGGAGCACAAATCTATAATTTGTGCAGGATACTCTGCTGTTATGCACATACATTGTGCAGCTGAAGAAGTAACTGTTAAGGTATTTATTAGTATATTATTAGTCTCGATGCATATTCGCTAAAATATTCAGTTATAAAAAGTGGCATCGGAGACGCGCGATGTGAAACATTGAAGTAGATAGTTATTTATAGAAAAAAATACGATTTCTTTAGTTTAATAAAAAATAAGGCATAAAATAAATACTCAATTTTAATTTTTGTTTTTTTTTATTGAGTATTTATTTTACTCCTAATAACACTTATGGAGTGTTACTATTGTATTACTATATAGAAGCAACGAATTATTTAATATATTATAATCATATCTCCTAATACATTTTACGATGATGACATATTATTTCCTTGCAGGCACTTATCTGCTTGGTAGACAAGAAGACTGGAGAAAAATCTAAAACACGGCCGCGATTCGTGAAGCAGGACCAAGTGGCTATCATGAGGATAGATTGCGCGGGAATCATTTGCTTAGAACCATTTAAGAAATTTGCTCAAATGGGCAGATTCACATTAAGAGATGAAAGTAAGTTGCTCATTTTATAACTTTGAGTAATGAATCTAAATGTAAAATCATATTTATATTCATAAAACAAAGCGTTTCTTTCTTTGTTGTCATTCTTTTGCCTTTTTACTATTTGTTTGGTATCAAAAATAAGAAATTGGCAGATTTTTGAACATAGCCAGACACAAACTCTGTAGAATGCGTTTCCCGATGAGTTGGTTCTCGGCTTGCAGGCCGCGAAGTGCTGGTAGTATTGATCAATCCTTAACAAAAAAGCACTTGGCCCACGGGTTAAGATAGAATGAACCAAAACCATATGATACATTTTGCCACAATTCTCGTGATTTAAAATTAATGGTTGTGTTTTGTTTCAGATAAAACTATCGCAATCGGTAAAGTCCTAAAAGTGATTGAGTAAATACGGCACTACGATTCGTAATTTAGTTAGGATAGGCCTTTCTAAAACCTGTATCATCAGAGAATGCATGTATTATGTAATTCTGACTTGTGGGATCTATGTGAGAGCTAGAATGTATTGCTTTATCATCGGTGTTTTGAATTATAGAAAAGCTAGTCCTTGCGGAACATTATTTACTGTTTCACAGCCACTGCCATTGAGCAAAAAAAAACCATTTGTATGGCATAACAATCGCAATAATGATGTTAAATGCTCTTTATTTTAATTTGAAATGTTAATGAAACACATGGGAACTTTCGCTAGCAACGTTGAATAGATTTCACTTAACATTTTGTGAGTCTAGGACCTAGGTAGTGCCTAAACAATTTTTTAGTTCAGAGCTCAAAATTGTTCTTATATAATTATATACACAATAAATATTGTGATTGGTTACAGTTAATTTTGTGTAAACTTTGTAATTAGTTATGTTTCAATTAACGGAGAAACAATATTTAATATTATTTATGTTTAATTTTATGTCTATTTTTAATTTAAATTCTTTAAAATATGTATATTTTAATACGACTGATGATTATTTTAAAACAAGGCCCTACAACAAATTGAGCGTTGCTATCGCTAAGACAAAATTTAGTACAATTTTTAATTAATTTGGTTTATATTTATTGTCTAAACTAGTGATGGACGACGTCGTATAATTCAATTATTTTTTTATATTGTGGCGAACGGTTTCACAACGTCCGTGTTTATTTTGGATAACACATAACTGAAAATTAATTATCTTTCTGATAAAAGTGCAGTCAATAATTTATATGATTAAATTTTTTTAATTAAGTTCATTTTTAAATATGGAATAATATGATATACAAATAGTGAAACATTTAGTTGTCGTTAATATAAATCGACTACTAAATGATAGTCACATTGATTGGCAATCGTGCATCACTAGTATTTATGTATTCTATGTGCTCATATTTAATGTCCCAACCACATTCAAAAAGTTATTCTCATTCTGAAATGTTATTTATCAATAATTTAAATTTGCTTTGATAGTAAATCCGAGCCATAATTTTCATTTCAAATATGGGTTTAACACCATCATAGTAAATAATATCTTGTCGATTTTAATTCAAAAACGATACATAAAATATTTATAACATCACAACACGACTTAGGATAATTAACTGCATTAACATATATATGTTGTACTTCTGTTTGATGAGCACAAGCTAGACCTAAAGACCTTTTTCTATACTAACAGTCATCCATTTTAATTTAAAAATGTAAAGATTAGTGAAAAATTTGATATATGAAATAAAATAAGCACCAAGAAGTATTTTAAATACCAGATTGTTCATATGGTGGATGAAGCTCTCATGTAATCGTCGGGGTGATCATGGCATAGTGTATTTACTTTGAATAAATCAAGTATTATGAAATAATATATTTTCTCGTTCTAACAATCTTGCTACATGAGCTGCGCTCAACTAAAACATTCTGCAATGATCATCCTGACTATCATCTCTGATACTTATATTTTCACATATTATGAATTATTAGTAATGAATATGTTACTGATACCTATTGTAAAGCTAGATTATGTTTATTTTAAATAATTTGCTATACTTTATAAATATTAATATAGCTGTTTTATTTCAGCATTTAACTGATGAAACACAGATCAAAACACGTAATATTATATATTAATGACGCTAATTATATTACTTGCAATATTTTTATAAATTTATAGTGATAGATTAAATTTTATTGCTCTGATCAATGACCAATATACGGGCCAAGGTCTAAAGAGGTGTTTCTATTGCGAAAAAACTTCTTTTTATTTCTTTTGTTTAGTTCTAACCACCACTTTATTTTGAATCACGATTAGCACTCAAAAATGCGATATTATGCCAGACATCGAGCACTGGCTGTATAAACCTAGTTATATTGTAATGTTTATTTCAAGTTTTTTGTGAGAACATGAGGTACTTAGTAAAGCGTTATAGTTCATATGTTGAAAATAAATAATCGACTCATCCAGCGTAACGTTGTGTATAAGATGGAGTATAAAATTATCTGCTTATTAATATAATCAGTTTTTTTTTACAATTGAGGCGAAAGTATATGTTACTATTAATATTTTGTGTATATCAGTGGACAGACCGTGAGACGAACGTAGTCCTCCATTCATGTTCACCTCCCACGCTATAGATTTTTTGTCGACGATGCTTTTAGTGAGGGTGAGTAGGACGCGAGGTCGGTTCGCGTGTCGTAGTGCCTTTGTTCCCGCGAGGGGGCCGCGTCCGTCTTACGTGCCTCTTAAGCCGAACGACAGCTTATCGGTTGTCTGCAAGTATATTATTTTGTTTAAAATAAAATAAAATTTTATTATAACTTTCGGTTTTTTGGTTCTTACACACAAGAAGACACTATTTTATTTTAACTGTACAAAAGAAACGAAGTTTAATCACTATATGAGAGCATAGACTACATACTTAAAAACATGACATCAAAATTTTTTACTTATGCAATATTAAAAAACATGCATGAATTCTCTTTTTTTTAACTTCATTTCAACTATATGGGTTTGCTATTGGCGGTGTATTTATTGACAAGATTGAGAAATCGTGTCACTAAATATATTTATTACTGCAACTGTCTCAACAAAATTCAACAAATTTTTGGTTTGGTTATAAACTGTAATTAAATCTCAGGTAAAATATTTTGTACTCTAACGTACGCTACATAGAACGGCCTGAACTGAGCATCTCTTCGAAAATGATTGCATCAATGATGAAAATCGACCGCAGATTTGACATGGATACCTGCGTTGATGGCGGCACTCTTCCAGTCTCTTAACTGGGATCAAACTCTATTATTTGATTTTGTCATTGGGTCAAAAACTTCGTTCTCCAGTCAGTTATATTGAGAGATAATTTAACTTATATGTGTGGATAAGATTTATAAAATAGCAATAATAAAAGTATTTGTATATTGAAGTTAGATTCCTAACGGTTCTTAACATGAAGTACAGGTCTATTATATATTATTAAAACTATTTGACTCGCACATTTTTATTAAATTATTGCCTACTAAAATATTACACTAAAAAAATGAAATCATTGTTGGGTCATTTATGGCAAATAATTAAATATATTTACATAGGAAAAACGTCGTACTGATGCGTATGTAACGACGAGACTTGATATATTATTTGTAACGTCTTATTCCACTAGTTCATTTTACACGGCAAAGTAAAATATTGTTAGTTAACTACATTATATCTGGTGAGTGGTTGTTGGTTAGGTAAGTAGCCAGAGTAGTCTATACAGATATTTACAGGTATATGATAGTATCAGTCTTGTATTAGGTAAAATGCTGTAGGTGAACTTTGTTAATATACATTTATGTATCTCATGATTTCATACAGCAATACTTCCCTTGGCGTACCTTATCGCGTAATAGCAATCATTGTCCGAAAATTGGTAATCATTCAATATTTAATTTATTGTGTTTTTCAGTTCCGTATATGGAATGTCGTGTTTATAAAAAGCGCGACAGAGACTATACCACAATGATATCACCACATCAGTCTTAATCCAGGGTGCAGGGGTGTAGGTGCAATAAAATCTAGCACCACACACGTACGGGGTCGTCTCGCTGATGACGCACAAGTCTTGAATCATCAATGAGACGCCTCAGAAGGTCTCTTAAAAATCTTTATCGGGTCGGAACATAATGGCTTGCATTGGTTGGTATGTTTAAGATGGTGCTGGTTACCAGTGACACTAAACCAATTGATGTCCCACTTTAACTGTACTAGCGAATTTTTCACGATGTTGGGCTTCCAATAAAAACAAAGCATAATTTAAGAAACAACTAAATGGTCCTAATTCCGATCTTTATTCGCCGATAATTATGTTTAATATTTAATCCATTTAAATCATCATAAAAATAGAACTAATAGAGAGAAAATTTGTCATGCGCTGAATATATGTGAAATATGGGTGGATAGGTAGTTCAGACGTTTTCCATGTAGGGTATGGTGAGAGCAATTATTTTAAGAAACTTCGCATGAGGAACAAACAGACATTTTGACAACCAAGTACATTATTTAATGTGGAGTAGATTCAATAAGTTTTTATTTAACTTATTAGGGACACGATAGAGTAAGTGCTCTGGCCAGTAATGGGTGCTCACGTAAAAATGTATGGGCGCCTTATAGGAAGTCGACGAGTGGTTTTTTTTCGCGAGTTTTGAATAACGACAAAAATTACATCTGAAATTTAAGATACAAAAGGCACCACGGTTCTGTATTTTGAGTAGTATGTGAAAAATGCTTGCTTGTTTCTTTACCCATTTTCATCAGATTTTGCACTGGTTTTATCGTGATCGAACGTTCAAGCAAAGGCGGTTACATAATAAGGTTGAAATAAAATGATTTTAGTAAGAAAAATGTTTTGTATTTATTGCATTAGCATAGTTAATACATAGATTGTATATGAGTCAACTGCTTTCTTCCTTTCGTTGAACTCATCATTGGTCACCAATATTTACAATAGCACAGTCTTGCATTCACATCCATTACGAAAATATAACAAAATTAACAGCAATAGTCAGACTTTTGTATTTCATGATTTTTATCGGCAATGCCATTAATTAATTGATAGCTAATATGTAATAAATGATAAAATGTTATTACACAATAATAAAAATGGAATTTTGCAGAAAAATATATTGGAAAATTTATTAATATTCTATTTACACAAATAATTTAACTTGAATGATTAGAAAAAATAAACATTTCTTTATTATTATGCTATGTATGAGGCATGTTAAGTGGTATTCAATTAGGCTGTTAAGCATTAAAGAGGAATAATGTCCTTATTCCTAATATTGAATTCTTCTGCTTTTAAAAATCTAAGCAATTGAGGCTACAGAATGAAATATTTACAAATTTTGGCTAATTCCATTGCTGGAATGTCAATTATTTATAAGATTAAAATTTAAATGGGCTTATTAGTTTTACAATACTTATTATAATATTTACTACTAATATTTACATTTCACTCATCAGTAAAATATGTAACATCTCCATCAATCATTTAATGTTTAATTCCTAGTTAGGACATGACCATCACTATGAAATCATTATCAGATTATCAGTCTCAATGTTTAAGTACCTATAGTAGCTTTAATTTGGCAAACATAGGAGGTTAATCCTGAATTTTGGTGTTATTCTTAGTTACATTTTGATTCATTTGATCGTTTTCAAATTCCACAAAGTCATCAAACAAACTCGGCCATGCTTCCGTGTCATCATAACTGCTTAGATCATCACCAACATACTCACAAAAGTTGAGAAACATGTACCAAGTATCCTTGGGTATCCCTCTGATGTGAGGATTTTTCTCAAGATAACTAAGCCATCTATCTAATATAGGAGGTTCATCATTTGTGAAGACTAGGCGCCATAACAGCACAGCTATATCTGCTGGTAGTATTCTTTGGCCAGATGTAACATCTAAGCCAAACTTAAAAGTAAATCGGTACAAATCTTTGAACTGTTCGGAATCTCTTTTTAATTCATTAATTATGTCATTTAACTTTTGTTGTATGCTCTTTATTGAATCTGATTTCATACTTTTTAACCCTTGAACAAATTCAGTTTTTGTAAATCTACACATTTGACTAGCATTTAATTTCCATGCAAGTATTAACACTTTAAAATCATCTGGATTTAATTGCAGATCATTACATAAATTTTCAATACCCTCTGCAAGAATAGCATCTTCTAAAGAATCTTTGTATTGGTCAAATAATTGATTAATTTTTGATTCAGAAACCCGAGATTCACTTGAACCAATTGAAGACATG
The DNA here is from genome assembly GCF_037043105.1 of Vanessa tameamea. Lineage (NCBI taxonomy): Eukaryota > Metazoa > Arthropoda > Insecta > Lepidoptera > Nymphalidae > Vanessa > Vanessa tameamea. Next base: position 7,140,258 of record NC_087317.1, read on the forward strand.
CTCCGAGGTATAGAAGGCAATTTCTGATAAAATGGTTTAGGGGTTTTATCATTATTTACATGCATTTTATGAACTGTATCACTAGAGCAATATTCATTTAAAGAATTTAATGCATTTGTATTCGTTATATGGCTGCTATTTCTGTAACAGTTTATACTGTTATCATTGTTATGCAGTAAAGGTTCCTCTTGAGGATAATCCGATATCATGACAGTAGGAACTTGATTACTAGTGACAATTTCTGTCATCTCTGTAAAAAAAATAAAAAAAAATTGAGTTGTTAAAATATTTTTATATGAATTGGTGATTATCATAATATAGCACTAGAAAAACATCATTAGAACTTACCATCTTTCTGTCTTTGTGATGTTTCCACATCAGCATTTGCTTGATTATTGAAGCAACTAAGACAATGGCCCATTTGATAAGATATAATACAAAGGTTTCCAAAACATAAATTGTTGGTCTAATACACCAGCAGCCTTACTCAATATTTCAAATGTTGTTCTATGCAACATAATGACCAAAAATCAGCGTTCTATTAAATTGTAACTTTTTCATTAGAACCTAGAAAATAATTTAAGTATATTTAAAGTTTTTCTGTAAAATTATAAAATCTAAACTAAACAAGCAGTAAATTTGTTAATAACAACATTTACGAACCATCCTCTCCTTCCGTGAAGAAACAAGGGGTCAGGTGTAAATCACAAATTTCCGCATCAGAAAATCCTTAATAGACATAGTAAGTACCTGTAAATAAATCGTACGCTTAATAAATAATACTTTTATATGAAAAATAAAACAAAAACCATTTAGCTTGAGGTGATTCTCTAATCTTTTATTACCTACAAGAATAGAATAAAAAACCAAAACAGACTATGAAAGATAGATTTACTGTCATTATGACAAATAGCCTATTTTACAATAGATTCTGCGTTCATATTAATTAAAAAAATAGACTTATCGCTTTAATTTGTGTATCAAAGGATACAAAATATAACTATAAAAGAGACTAAATAGATAAGACAATTTTTCGATCAATAATATATATAAAAAAAAACATTATTTGAACCTTTTAAGAAAATAAACTTATAAAAAATCGAATTTATATTTATTGTTGTCTCTATTATTAGTCGTCTCATGTATGATAATAAGGTAGATTCTACGGCCTATTCTATCATGAATAAAAGGCTATAAAGTATAAGAAAATGCGGAAAAGCTTTTCAATTTTTTTTATATTAATAATTGTATTCATTAATTACACGGCTTGCAGTGGTTTTGTTACCTTCTATATAAAAATAATTTCGCATCAATTGATGCCAGCAATTTATGAAACTATGAATAAATATGGAATATGAGCTTAGTGTTTTTAAAATTTTTAATTTCATAATACACTAAAGAAAGTGAATGTGGGAAAGAAACAAGTATATTCTATAAAAACTTTTTTATGTATTGTTAAGACGTAAAAAGAGCAAAAATATTGTTGTACATCAGAGATTTTTTTTTAATTTGTATACTATTTTGAGACTCTCTTTCTAAGGGCGTTCGTTCATCCTAGTGGTGTAGGCTGTGTAGGCTGTGTAGGCCTGGTGTAGGCTCTCTGCCTGGTACTCAGTATAATTTACCAGATTAACAGAAAATCAGTCCGAGTCATTGTGAACTTGAAGCTTTCCGACATCTTTTGCAGAATTTTTATATAATTTGGTGCTTTATAAGAATTGTACATATAAGAAAAAATGACGAAATTGTTTTGAACCAACATAAAAGGTTCAATCCTTCAAGCTTAACTTATATAAATTGGTCATAGTATTTTTGAAGTTTGTGTTTATTTTGTGCTACACAATCGAATGCCTTAGAAAAATTGCAGAGTACCTTGATTTTTCCCATGTATAGTATATATTATGTCTAAGTAATGCGGTTTCCGCTTCTGTCGTGGAGTGACCCTTAGTGAAACCATATTGTTATTTATATATTATTTATAAAGAGGTAAAACTTTACCACCTCGTCATCTACGCCAACATAAAATCTCTAGCAATTTAACTTGTGAGGAGTGCAAGGAATTACGTGTACAATCACTAGATGGATCTTTGTGCGTAATCAACCGAGTAAATTATGACTGAAACCAAAAGTTATTAGTAACCTGTGGGGCTATTACGGTTAGAGCATAGCAACTGTTGATATCAAATTTAATCAAAAAATTATAAATCAGTATTATGGATGCAGTAGCATAACACTCCATAATAATTATTTATCTGCTGCAACATCTATCAATCCGCAACAAATATTAGATAGCAACAGTTGCTATGCTCTAACCGTAATAGCCCCACTGGTGTCGAGGAACCGATGTAAATTATTTGTTATTATTAATATTATATGTGCAATAAAATTATAAAAATCAAAATCAGTTTAGTATGACCCATGAAAATATTTATAGACAGCCTACATGAATTTATAGACATTAAGAGGTATCCAGGGATCAGGGTCAGCCGGTAAAGTCGTTGTTTTGAAGTTGTCTGATACGATTTTTTTTACTTGAATTGCCTAAAACGTAAGTATTTTTTATTAACATTGCAGTTAAAATGGTCTGTTATTCCATATATAAAAATAAATGTCTTTCATTTTTATTGTTTTGCCAGCCTTGCATCAATTTAAGTTATTTATTATATTTGTTATTTGATATTTTTTGCTTTGTTGTGGGTTTATTGAGTTGAGAACAAACTTTTATGCATTGTAATCAAATATTTATACTTGATTTTTTTTCTCTGTACAATACACCTATAACTTTTAAACTTATATTTATATACCTACAACTTTTAAACTTTGTATTTTAATAAATTGAATACAAAACCGCTTTATTATTAGATTGCATAATATTACCTGGCAAGTAGCAATCTGGCAATACATTGACCGCACAACAAAACGTCAGTTTGTCAGAATTTTTAAATTGTTTTAAACTTTGAATAATAAACGGTATTCAACCTGTGCCTTTACCTTTTGCAGTTTTGTTTTGTTAATGTTTATGAAGAACAGTTATAATTTTCGAAGAAGCGGGCAATTAAGTAAAAGTTCCTACAATAATATTAAAAAATCGAAATAACTACATGTTATAATTCTATGCAGATTTTTAAAATGAGCGTAATTGAAGCAAAGTGGAATTATAAAATAAGTTTAAGTGAAATTGAAGACAGCTTTTATAGCAATTTCGAGTTACAATTAAATAATATATGCGAAAATGTCCTTAAAGCTCTGGAAGACGGTTTTTTAATAGAAAGTATTAATTACCAAGCAAATATAGCCCAAACATACGACGAAGAATTGAAATTAATAATTGAGAATAATAAAGAATTAAGACAAGAAATTGCATTACAACTTAATGAAATAACAAGGCAGCAAACCCAGTATGAGAACTACAAGCAAGGTTGGTTGTGTTTTTGCAAAGATAAATTCAGTTGTTGAGACTGAAAATGACAAATTTTATAAATTAAGCTTTTTTTCCAGTTCTAATTTATTACTTAATATTAAATGTATATTTGATTTAAATTTAATCTTTTTCACAAATGAATAATGAATTTATTTTAATTGTTACAGATCAAAAACTTCTCACGCAAGAAATAAAAGAAACACATGAAGCATTTTTAATGGCAAAGAAATGCTATAAAAAGTTTTTAAAGATATATTATTCAATAGAATCTAGAAGTGGCAATTCACAGGTTATTTTTGTGCAATTTTTCACTGAAACCAAAAAAGATACAGAAAACTATTCTGTTAGATTGTTACGCAACATAGAATCAGGAAAATATGAATGTAAGTATTTCAAGTATTGTATAATGACATTGGAAATTTAAGTAGATCAGGTCCTTTGAAATATAACAATAACCATTATGTATTTTAGTGCAGAGCATCTACCCAAAACTCAAAACATTTAAGGATCTCCAAAGAAAGTTAAAAGAAACAAACGATGTCCCTGGAGTGCTGTGCTGTTTGAGACAAGCATTTACATTATTAAAAGATGCTAAAAAAAAGTAATAATATAACATTGAAAAGCAGTTTATTAAAATATACTTTTATTTTATAAACATCACAACATAGCAACCATAGCATATAAATTACAATTTGTAATGTAAGATATCAAATTGATACAATAGAAAGCTTTCTATTTTATCAACAAAAACATATTTAAAAAATAATGATGCATATTATTTTTTAAATATGTTCTAATGATTAACAATATAATGTAAACATGGGTGAAAATGTTGCATATTTAAAAAAAATAACATTAGTTGTAAATGGAAAAACTCACATTTTATGAATTAAACTGTTTGTTTTACATGTTAATAACAATTATATTGGATATATAGAAATTCTTAATAAATGAATTGTTGCATATAATATTTCATATGTAAAACATTCAGTAACTAATCAATAGGATCATTTTGTTTTTGCATAAGAATGTTAATACAATATTTATACTGTTTTATCTTATTAAAATTCAAACAATAGTATTATTTAAAACCAAAATGTATCAAAAGTGTTATTTAATAAATTATTGTCACTATTTCACAAATTTTCTGTCATTACTATTTTGAATAAATGTTGCTTGATAATTTAACCATTTACAAATGATGTTACAAATAACAAAAATTCAGGTCCAACTGGTAGATTTTTATAAAAACTATGGCATCACCAAGAGGTGGCAGAATACCAGAACATTTCTATGTTAAATATCTTTATTTGTTAATAAGAGGTCTTAATTTCTCAAAGATATAATAATAAGAATCTTAAATTGTAAATAGCAAATATTTTGTAACCAAATTTTTCTTAAAATAGGTGAAAAAGATTCATTAATTAGATTCGAAAATTTTATAGCAGCAATTATCCAAACATTATATTGAATTTTTAACTGACAGTAATTATAAATTTTATTAACCTATGGTAATAATGATTCAATATTTTAATAAGGTGAAACATGTTTTTCTATTATAGTTCATGATTTTTTATGTATTGGCTGTTATTGTAACAGATTAAAGAATATATACTTTAAAAGTGTTAAATATGTTGACACACCACCCCAACATGCTTATTTTAAATGTTTATAATAATTAATCACCATTTTAAATCTAAACAAATATCAATTAAAATTAAATTAAAATTGTTCTGTAATTTAAAGTAAGCTTTGTTAAAGGTCATATTAAGAATATTTGCAAGTTACAAAAGACAAAACCAATATTTTTGTCTGTTTGTTTTGAATTATTATGGAATGCTCCATGTACTTCAAGCTACTGTTTAGTGCTTATTTCAATATAAACTTTAATCTAAGTTTAGTTTAACAAAATAATACCACTTATTTTAACAAAAATGTTTGAGTGTATCTAAATAGGTAATTATAATTAACATTTGTTAACATTGTTGAAATTCCCCCAACATTGGATTATTGATGTTATGGACTCTGTATAATATGATATTAAAACTAATGTATAACAAATTATAGAAACAAAAAATATCTGAATAAATTATTTTTCATGTCAACAAAATTTGTTTGGATAATTTTCTCTTGTCATAACTTATGAGGTACACACATGTATAACTTTACTAAAACACATTAACCTTTAAAGCAAGTTGTTCAACTTTGATTAAATAATAAATTATGAATAACAAACTCAATATTTATATTTATCAAAGTAATACCAAATATTATTGCAATCTGTATCTATATACAGATTGTGATAATTATAACAAGGGCTAATCTAAGAGTTCTTTAAAATCAAGATAAATTTTAAAATATTATTTATTTGAAGAGTTTGAGTTAGTAATTTAAATGGATCCTTTTTTCCGTTATATAAAACTGCAATAAATAAAGATGTCAAATGATGCATTTTCTTGAGGTATTCATATTTATAGAATTATCATTACTTATGAAAAATATAAATAACTTAAAAATAATACTGTTATGTTATCATTAATTTAAAATACTTATATTATTATATTAGTGATAATAAAAATGCAGATATATTTTTATCCGATTTTGTTTAAAGAAAACATATTATACCTTAATGGCATACAATGTATAATTTCTTCATTTATATGGGACCATTCATTTATTACGTAAGACTATTTTCGCTAGTTTTTGACCCCCTCCCCCTAATATAAGAAAAAATAAGAACTGGCCGACGCCCACCCCCCCTGTTTAATATATATTACGTAAGAAATCTAAAGGAGAAAATGAATACATGTTTGATTTATTTTACTGTTTATTTTTCAAAGTAACAACTTTTTGAAATGTGATAATTTATAATTTCAAAGGTTCTAAAGGTATCCGAGCGAACCTCAGCAATCGCGCGTTTTTTCAAATAATTTTAATTTTTTTGATCTTTGTAAGAATTATCGAAACTCCGTCCCACCCCCTTGTAAGAAAACATAGGACATGGTCGACGCCCCTCCCCCCCTAAATCGTCTTACGTAATAAATGAATGCCCCTATGTAAATGGAACATTTTGGACTTAAATTTAGAAAAAAAATTACATCTAGTGAGTGTGCATCCGTAAGTCATTATAGAACATAACAAATTAATGCATAAAAATAATTAACTCCATTTATATATAAAACTAATAATAATATGACATCGATATAAAATATGTTAATAAAATTCTACCACATAAATGTACTTTTATATGTTATATAATTCTGTAACATAAAAATATAATTACATTGTTAAAAAAATAATGTCTTACTATTTCTACATTAAAAGTAAGTTTCTATAATAATAATAACATTGTAAATAGTTATGTATACTGTAGAAAAATAACTATAAATATTACATTTTCTTGTTGTGTGTCATAAATAAATGCTTATTGTGTTTTATATCTTCAATGTTATCTTACAAATTGTATAATAAATCTTATTCCATCTCGTCTGATGCAAAGTTAATTAAAATATGCTAGTTTATTTCTGTTAAGGTAATTTGAGTTTTCCATTTGCCTCTCCTTTGTTTTCGCTCGCTGTTACATCTTTTGTAAATGTAGAAGTGATTGATAGATCCGAATTTTGAGTAAGTCCATGCAACTTAGATTTAGACGATAAAAACATTGCTCCTAAAGCAATAAAATGCAAAGAGTAGTAAAATTTCCTGGAACAATTTATTTATTTTAGATATATTTTTATGATATTGTTTGAACACGATCTGTTCAATACGCACATATATAAATAATATTTATGTTTATAAGCGAAATATATAAAACGACATTAAAAAATGAATAAAAACTTATCACAGTAGGACAAAATGAATTAAATAAAAATCATATTAAAATCGTGAAAACTTTGAAAAAATATACTAACCCATAAAATGCAAGGCTCGGTGAAAGATGTAACAAAACGAACGGGACGGTCGCGTACGTCATAGCAACTCTGGTAGTTACGAATGTTAAGGCATCATACAAGAGTTTTTTCGGACGACTCTCCAAAAACATCGGACGAACAAACGCGCGGATCTGAAAAATAAATATAATGTGAAATCTAACAAAACGTCTGTTTGCCTCATAATAATAACATACTACTTCAGAAACATTCTTCGAGCGCCTTGTAGTTACATGACATTGCATTTTAAATTATTTCTAAATTATGTATATATTTAGAAAATGCATCGATTTAACATATTAATCAGAAAGGTATTGAAATAAAATATCTATTTTTTTTTTCTCATTCAAATAACCAATTGATATACTTAAAATATCAGAATGCACAGACAATCACTTCGCTTTGGAGCAGCGAGGTGGAATAAGCTCCAAAAGTTCTCATCAAAAAGTAGAGGATGCGTTAGCCCAACGGTAGGCTATTTACAGACAATGATTTTTTTTAATACACAGTAGCGAGGGAATACCTTCTTAGCGGCGACGGTGAAGAGCCCGCCCGCGAAGAAGGTGAGGTAGTATCCGGGGTGAAAGCCGTGCCACAGCGCCGACAGCGCGTACACGCGCGCCGTGCGCCACGCCGCGCCGCCGCGCTCGTACGCCGCCACGCGCAGCCACGCGTTCGTGTTCTTGTTCCAACTGGACACTGCCGTGCGGAAGTTCTGCGCGAACTGCGCACCACAAACGTTACCCGAAGCACTGACACGACCACAGGAGCCAGCCGGACTGGTAATGTCGCGCTCTAAATATGCTAAACAAATCTAGCGTAATTTTTATTAAACAGAATTTTGACAATCTTTTTCATTTAATAAAAAATCATTACACTGGTCATATTCAGTAACATTTGTATTATTTGACAGTTTCTTTTTTGTCAAATGCTAACAAGCCACAAAAGTTAGACAATAAATAACAATATCTCATTAAGAGCCGAGATGGCCCAGTGGTTAGAACGCGTGCATCTTAACCGATGATTTCGGGTTCAAACCCAGGCAGGCACCACTGAATTTTCATGTGCTTAATTTGTGTTTATAATTCATCTCGTGCTCGGCGGTGAAGGAAAACATCGTGAGGAAACCTGCATGTGTCTAATTTCAACGAAATTCTGCCACATGTGGATTCCACCAACCCGCATTGGAGCAGCGTGGTGGAATATGCTCCATACCTTCTCCTCAACGGGAGAGGAGGCCTTAGCCCAGCAGTGGGAAATTTACAGGCTGATTATGTTATGTATTATATTACAGTGGACTCCCGGTAATCGGCCCCTGGCTAATCCGGCACCCCTGTAATCCGACACGTCTATTATTATTGAATATTTTTTTGACAATCTTCGCTTATGTAGATAATGCATGATTGAGCACGCGTTTTTTGTTTTGATTCTGATTGCTTAGTTTGAATTTGACTACATGTGACAGTCATAACTTCTTTATACTTTAGAGTATAGCATATAGAATCTTATCATTGGATACGTAATTTGTTGGAGTACAAGATAATTTATTATAAAAAAATCCGGACTATTAGGGGAATACTCTTAGGCAATAGGGTACTCTATAATCCGACATTGCCCTGCAAAACGTCTGTCGGATTACCGGGGGTCGACTCTACAGTCGGAAATTTCACTACTGAAATTGAAGGGTAAGCTTCTTAAAAAATATTACTTACCTCGAATCCGAAAACGTCTATATTAGACATTTTATCCCATTTTGGGCTACCGTTGTTGTCGTAGCCGTTGAAGCCCATTCCTGAATTGTTGCATATGGCTTCAGACAATAACCACGCGTGGTAGTACTTGCATCTCACTACGAGAGTGGAGAGATACGCATACCACAGGAGATATAACGCGGACCACGATCGTGATACCTCAGAAGTAGGATCTTTTAACTCTGTAAATATAAAAAGTTTCTTTATTGAGAGTACCTTTCATACAAAGTAAGGAATACATACCTACATGTAAATAATTACGGTTGGAGTATGACCAGATCACGGGAAATACACTTTTTACAAAATTAGTCCTGTATACCTGATAATATTTTCGATTTCTGGCAACTGTTTGTGACGTCGTACGAATATGTCTTTTTTCCTATATAATAGAGCAAGTAATTTATGTGCAAGAGAAACAGAAAATTGCAAATTATTAATCCTTGAGTGACACTTATGCCAATTGATACCCCAGGAGATCTCTTTCCCTGTTTTGTCAATCTCTTTGATTTCTATTGTTAAGATAATAAATCGAAAGGTCGAGCGTTCTCTAATTACATAGTAGGATCATTTCTCCACTAAAGTTTTATGTTGAACAGAATCAAAGGCTTCATATTCTTAATGAGCTAGATAATCACATCAGCCGTTGGGTGAATTTATGTACATATAGATATATGACTCAAACGTTTTTATTACCTAACTGATATTTTGTGTTAAAATTACAGCTTCACTACATTATATACGGGGCTTTGTCTTTGAAGCTGATCAATCAAATATCGAGAATTCAAAAATTCGACTGTTTTGAACTTCATTCTCAATGCACAAAGTCGATTCGTGGCTGCGAATGCCAGTACCAGTTTCGCGATATAATATTTTTAACGTAGGAATTAAATGTTGCCTACATTTTTAAATCATTTATACTATTGTATTATATAGTCCAATAGTCCGAAGTTTCTCAAAGATTTATTTTAAATATATTTCGAAACAATAAAACGTTATTTATTTGACAAACAACTAATATACCTACATATTGCGTTGTTCGTATGAAGACTGCATCAATGTACTATGCGAATAAATAGATTGAACGTATCTACTCATATCAAAATAATGTCGTAAGTTGTAGATCAATAAACTATTGTGGTATCGTAATGAAGTCTTATCATATATCAGATAACAAAATAAGCTCGTATTATTTTTTAAATTTGAATTTAATTAATTTTAAAAAATCCTGAGAAAATGATGGTTAACAATTTTTGTTATTTTCATAGATCGCTTCGATCATCATTCAGGTCAAACAATTGTTTTACGTCTTTTTTAGGTTATATTAACCCGTAAAACACGTTTACGAGCATAATAATTAGTATCGACTTCCAATTCATTATAAGTGAACAATAATTAAATTAGCATAATATTCATTTTAAGTTATTTGAATGGATTTAAACATAGTTGTTTTTGGCCTAGTTTATAGGGAGTACATTATATGATTGAATTTTAAATAAGTAAACATAAATATTACAATTTATACTATAAATTATAAAATATTACTAAGTATACATTTTATAGTAATATTTAACATATATCATCATCGTTCGTTGTAAACTTGATAAATATATTATGAATAAACATAAGTATGTAAAAGTGTCCCACTTACAAATAAAAATATAATTATACGATTAAAATCAGTTCGTTCTTTATTTTTAGTTTTTAATGCTACATACTATATGTGAATAATTATATTACCTTCAAGTACATTCAAGGGGTATTTCTCTGCCAGAGACAAGTAGAGGAGAGCCGCAGCCACAGAGCCAGCAACCTTGTATAACACAGCAAGTCGCGGAGAAGGCTCATTTCCAAATGATTTATTTTTGTCTTTCTAAAACATTATTATATTATGACTTAATGAATATAAAAAAAAACTATTTTTTTTATATTGTGTATACGCCATATATACTGTCACAGTAATTGCATTACAGATAATAAAAATATTAAAAACTAACTCCATTATCTCCCTCAATGAAGCTTATATAATCTGAATAAAACACAACTGGTCCACACATCAAAGTTTGGAATGCTAAAGTATAAGCAAAATATTCGAGTGGCGACGGAATCTTTTCTACTCGGCATGCTTCCTTCTCTGTTTGTTTTGTAGAGTTCGCATTAATTTCTTTTCTCTTTAAATTATCTTGAAACGAATACGCCAGTGACGTAACCCTCTGTGTTATGACCATTAAAGGACCTGCAATTAAAATCCAATTTAATGTTTAGGTATCAAAGATATATTACCACTGAAGATCAAGAATGTGACATACATATATTTCTATTATTAATAATAATAATGTATGCAACACAAATCCCAAATAACTTTTTCCAATCCAAAACAAAGAACTTAGATTAGTGTGGCATAGATATATAGCCTATTCCAATAGGAATAAAGAAACCTACAAAGGATAAAAAAACCTTAAATTCGTATTCCATGCGATTCGCTAACAGCTCAGCTATATATTGCACTACCAAGAGTTTTTGATTAATATATCTTTTTTTATAATACAACACTTAACTACTTTTATCTACTTTAATTTTACGTTAAAATTTTCGCCGACGTTAAAAACGCAATTTTTACGCAAATCCATAATGAATATCATAGATTAATCAAGCTCTCGACCATATCGCGTAAATTCGCTGTAAAATGTTATCTATTTGGCTTTTGTCGTCTTGTGGTTGGAATAGATTATATGTGCATTTATTGAAATAAATTTTATCGCACAAGATAAGCTTTATTCGGAATTGACCAATAAGACACCGGTTACTGTAAAGTTACGCTTGATTTTGAAGTTTGCAACAGGTTGAATGTGAATACATTATGCACAGTATTGAAATGTTGATAAAAATAAAAGCTGACAAAGATGTCTATTCATATAATTAAACGCATTTTCACTTCATAGAACAAAGGGAGGTTATGTAGACGCGTATTTCGAACATTTTTATGTAGATGTGAAAAACGTCTAGACACTTAGACAGAATTGGATGAAACATTAATTAGATAACATATATATATATTTTGACATACATTGTACCTAAATAACATGCTGCTTTTAGAAAATCAGGTATTTATTAAATAGTATAAAAGACAATTTCATCAAAAATCAATAAAAATATTTCAATTTTTAAGTTACATTAGCATAGGCACAGTTAAAAAAACAAAACCATTTGCAATGCAACATCACATATTTATATATGTATGTATATAACGGTACATATTACCAGTATGAAAGAGTACAATAATTTAATTAATTATTGAAATTTTTAAAATAATTGCTACCTGTAATATCTAAATTGTAATTGGCTGTGTGATATATTTGCCGGTGCAAATGAAGACATGATAAGTATATCATCGAGGCAGCCAAAATTATACTGAAAATAAAATAAAAGGATTATCTTAGTTTTACTTTAAAAATGATACATATAAAAAAACATATTTTGTTATTTTTTAACATTATTACATTATAGAATATAAGTGATCTTATATTATTTTTGTATTAATGAATGGAACAGGTTTTAATACGCACTTTCCTGTAAGATGCTGTGGCACAGTCTTCAGCAACATGTAACTCAGCATAGGGAGTACTGATAAATGAACTGCTTGTCTATAAAAGTCATAAAATCATTCAGTATCAGCATGTCATTAACACATCTTGGGATTTTTAAAGGCTTGAAAGTAGTATTTGTCATTTTATTCTTCATTTGTAGAACAGAAAGTAATTTTTTTTAGATAAATCTAATCTAATATCGGAAGAGGGTAGATTGATTTTACTCAGTATAAATGGTAATCAGTTCAATCTAGACCAGAATTTTGGACTATACTGAATTTGATATGAAACCCATGGATAACATACTTAAGTTATAAAAAAAGTATCAAATTACTAAATACATCTATTAAAAAAATAATAAAACTTACTTTCCAAAGCAGAAATATCCCATAAGCAACCCTATAACAAGGCACAATGAATGTCGAAATTCTGGCGAGGCTAGCTTTAATGGTTTTCGAAAAAATCTGGCCACACATAATGCAGCTATTTGTGAAATGAAAAAATTAACCTAATGGAAAAGAAAAGATAACATTATAAAATAAAAAGTGCTATACAGAAATAATACAGTGATGAAAACAAAACAATAAAAAAATTAATAAACTTTGCAAGTATTCATAAATTCTATACAGGGCTACAATGTGATGTGTACTCAAACAGTTATATATATGATGTGCATAATTATTTGAATGTGTCTGAGTTAAGCTTAATAAAATTATCATTCCATAATTTTAAGGCTATTAATGAATATGATAAGGGAGCTGGCAATTAAAAAACTTATGATTGGCTATGCGAATGAAATAGGAGGGCACTATATTATTTACTAATTACTGCCTCTGGTGCTGTTGTTCAGAAACCTTTCGAAAACAGCAACAATCTGAGAGGAGACATAGGCTATGACTTTTGTAGTAATTTATCTTATAAGTTTTTTGTAGTGATTTACAATAATTTACACAAAGTGCACACTTGACGGACCTGAATTGTTAGATTAATGATATTTTGTGAAAGACCATATAAAAATGGACATTAAGTTGTCTTTTGATTGTCCATTACAGTGTTTAAAATATATATTTGTATGTTATATATGCTTATGTCAGCTTCTTATCAAATATTTCTAAATAATGTAAGAAATAATCAATAAATTGTTATTTAATGAGCAAATCATGTACCAAAATGAGTACCAACTGCCTAACCATGAATAAGGGCATAATTAAGTAAAATTTTACTAACAATCTTTTTAAAATATTATAGATTAATAAAAGATAAATTTCAATAAACTCTCATAAAACATTCTTCTTAATAATTTATTAGACTTGGCTATTATAATATATTAAATAATAAAATTTTAATATATCATACTCATTGTATTGTAAAATTGTTCTAGAATTAAGAATTCTGTTAGATTGAGTTTTCTTCAGACTTATTTATAAAATTGTATATATTTCAAATATACAAGGAAATTTTTACTAATCTAAATTTTTATGTCTTTATTGTTAAACAATAATATAGATTTTCATAGAAAATTAAAAATAATATATTTGCATGTTAAGTAAGATTTTAATGACAATACAGACATTTAATGGATACACAATCCTAATAACAAATTTTAAAAGTGAAAAAAATCGATATTTTGTGCATATAGTTTAAGATGATATCACTTTCAGATATTGGAATTATATCATAATTTTAAATTGTTTCAGAGATTACATAGAGATTTTATTTCAAATGTACTCATTGATGACTCTTACACACTAGTTAGACTAATAAATTATTAAATTTATTGACAATCACAAAAAAATCAATTTGCTCAAAAATTTTTTTTTCACTTACCAGATCAATTGGAAGACCGATTCTATTGGATAAAAACAAAAATAATTTGCTTCCATCATAATAATCATTATAAGTCGCCGTCATTGTAATTCAGTTTGAACAACAATACAAAACAAGATGTCACAGAAATTTAACCATTATCCTCAAGAATTTATACCACAATTACTTTTCTTTCAATTTAATGTAACTGTAAGCTAAAATTATTATACATGACATAAAATACACTTGTGCTTCAGCGAATGTTACGTCGATAAACGGAATATTAACTTGGTTTCAATTATTGACCGTTGCGCAAATTGAACACAATACGTAACATCACTTCATTTATTAAACTGATTCAATGATCAATCTTCAATGTAGTCTTGGACAACTAGACGTCTAGTATATATACACAACACAACCAACAATCCAACAAGTGACAAATTGACGATTTATTTATTTAGACAATTTAGTACTGTCAAACGTCATTGCCATTGTCAGCACTCCGGAGTTCAGTTCAGTACTGGGTATGAGTAGTGTACTTCACAATAAATTCTCTTATTTCACCGAAGATTTTAATACGAACACTTTGGTTATATTTTTTAATTTACTTTTCCAAGTATTATTTTCGTAGATAATCATCTTAAGAAATAAGTAGGTGCTTCAGAAAATATAATAAAATACTATAAATATAATAATTAAAAGGTGGTCCTCTCGGGTTGCACAGTTGTAATTTTTTTTTAAATTGATTGAATTTGAACTGATTAAATTGACAAAAGAAGATCTGAAAATAGCTATACCGATTTAGTATAAAGGCCATATAACTTTCCTTCTTACGTCTACTTATTTATACAGGAAGATCTACACAAAACTCACGAAGCAATGAAATAGGTAGACATTATCGCGCACCTGATGACCAATAGGTTATTTTGCGATGTTTCATAAAGTTATTCGAGGTACTTAAATAATAAGGCATATTTTTAATTTTTTAAGCATAAAATATCTCTAATTTTAGATGTCGACGACTACGAGCCTTAGTCAAACTAACTGGCGCAAATTTGATACAAATCAGAGGTTATTTAAAAGTACAATTTCCTATAGAGCTGATTATAAAATAGAAAACAATTTCATAGGAATATTACAAATACTGATTGATGTCAAATGGAATATTTTTTTATATACAGATCATTATGCAATTAGAAACTATAAAATTTAACCTAATATCTAATTTGGTCTGTCAACTAATTTTTTACATGGCTACTAAGTAAGCCGTCAGTGTTAAAATATATTATTATTATAAAGCTGTTGGTGGTCAAGAATAAGTACATTATAGAAAAAAATATTAAAAATTGTAAAAAAATGCAGTCTTCATCTTTTACCTGATTTACAAAATATGCATTAATTTTAATATTTTTTTCAATTATATTTATAACACGTGGGTAGGGGATTATATCATTATTAGAAAAAAAAATATTCAATTGCTTTTTTTCACAATTTCCCTTTAATCCAGTAAGTTCATAAGAGTTTTTTTTAACTTATTAGTGCAAATATCTAAAGGAGTTTTCCCTTCTTTGTTTTTGATGTCTATACTTGCTCCTGATTTAACTAACATACAGGCTGCTCCCTCTCTATCTTCTTCACATGATAAATGTCTGCAACAAATTATTTTATGAGTTTTTATTAGTACCAAAAACATTCCTTTGGGGTTCTATTTTTAATAGACAAATATATTAGTTGAATAATGAAATAATACATTATTACTCATTACAAAAATGTTTCACAGTTTTTACTATTGCTTAAATTTTAATATATTGTCCTCTCCCATTTTGAAAAATTCCAACTACAATAAAAGAAAAGATTGAATTATGACTTACAATGCGGTGCAACCAGTGGAATCACACAGATTTACTTTAATATCTGGAGATTTTAAAAGAAGTTCTACTATTTCTATTCTGCCTTGAGCTGCAGCTCTATGAAGTGGTGTAGCACCTAAAATATCAGCTTCATTTATATTTGCATCAGATTCTATCAAATATTTTGCTACCTGAAATGTTTTGCAAAACAGTATATTTATGTACAATATGGAAATTTTTATTTAAATTTTGTAATAACTGAAATATAATTAAAAGAATAATAATAATTGTACTACTTACTTCTTTGTGTCCCTTTGAACAAGCATAATGTAAAGATGATTGTCCACGATTTGTTTTATGATTTACATTAGCTCCTTTACCAATTAATAGCCTAACCACATGTAATCTTCCCGCTGAAGATGCTAATATTAATGGTGTGCAGTTTGTGTCATCAACACAGTCAACGGGGCTTCCTACATCAATTAAATAATCTAATAGATTTTCATTACCACCTAAAGCTGTCCAATGTATAAGTAGACGATTATTCTAAAACAAGAAATAAGATAATATTGTAAAATTATATTTAACAAAATTCTATGTTTTCCACTGAACTTACCGAATCCGCAACCGTTACCAAGGATGCATCTTCATCTATTTTTACTTTAACTTGATTAAAATCTCCTTTATATGCTCTCTCGTAAACGGTACCAATAGACATTATGATGTAATAGGATTTTAAATGTTATAAAATAAGTATTATCATACAAGTATGATATTGGATTTGTTGTTATTTAGATGTATAAGTGAGGTATTACTGTCAGTGACTTGCAAATTGACAAGTTGACAACTGTCAATGTCTTAAAACATATTTTACGCTATAGATAAAAATTTAATTACTATGACTATAGTATTCACATGATTTCCATTATTTTGCGCTCAACTTGCGTACATTCACGCCCGAACGGAATAAAATTAAAATGTAATTAACTTAAGGTAATTGGGGAAAATCAATCTATACTTTATACTTCATAGTATAAATGCGAAAGTAACTCTGACTTTCTGTCTGTTTGTCTGACCACAGAACCAATACTGATGAAATTTGGTACGAAGCAAACCTTGAATCTAATGAAGGTAAATTTATATATTAAAAGTTGTATGCAAGTTCCTTAAGAATTTTGCCACGGGGTCTACTAGTTTTTTATAGATTTATTAGCTATTTCATCCGTTTTTAACTATTCTTCATTGTTCGGTTGAATTAATTTTTTGATTCGTAATTAGTTATTATTAATAAAAAGCCCCTAGCTAGCACTAACTATACAAATAATAAAATAAAAAAAATATTTTTTTTTATTAAAATTTGCTGTATAATAATAATTATTAATATCTTTAATTTCTAATTATTATTACTCTTTAGCTATATATCGCTGATAACATGTTGTTGTACATTACTTTAAAAATATTTTTTTATCTGTGGAATGTCAATTTTTTTTAAATAAAAAATTTTAAATGTTTTGATTATTATTGCCTTAAACCCATTTGAATTCTTGTTTATTAATGAGTAAAATTAAAATATAATATATTCCGTGCTAGTTTTGACAATGTTTGAAATATAAAACGTATAATTTTTGACCATTTGGCAAATCAACTTTAAATTATTAACGATGAACACAATTGCAAGTATAAATCATATTAACTTTAATTATTATTTTTTGATCGGAGGTTTATTTCTCAGTTACTTGGTTTACCGAATTTTTTGCTCGCTCTCTGGCGATAACCTTTTTATTCAAACAAAATATCGAGTGCGTGGACATACATGGAGAAGTATAGAATGCAATAAATCTATTCCATATAATATTTACGTAAGTTACTTGCTCTATTCAATGGGTAGAACGATGACTGTTTGCTGTTTACATTAATGTTGTTATTATTATTATTTCAGTGCACAGTTTGTGGTAAGCTCATGCTCCCTTTAGTTGGTCTCTTTTGTGAATGCTGTGCAGTAAGTGCTTGCAAGAAATGTCATCGCGAATTAGATAAAAAGTTTCGATGCAAACAAATAACATGGCCCTGTGAAAAACCATTTTGTCATCTGTGGGTTAATGGTAAGTTTCTTTTTGTTACAATGCATACATGTATTATATCTTTAAAATAAAATAAAAATTATTGATTCTTTTAGTGGGTTCTATTTCAAGAAGTACTGCTGATCATCATGAAGAAGGAGAAAATATAAAAAAATACTTTTGCTCCTGGTGTCAAAGAACAAAACTGACCCAGGAAAATGTATTATGCGATACAGAGGTGATAATACAGTAAACTAATATTAAAATAGTTTTATTTTAATCATATATTTAAATTAAATCAAAAGTAATTTTGTAAGCAATTATAAAATCCAATCTGTGATATTTTTTTTATTTTATTTTGTTTCAGGAATGTGATTTTTTTAAATATAGAGATATAATAATTCCTCCAACCTGTGTTCGCATTGAGAAGGGAAAAGTTATTAGTATTAAACCTCAAAGTGATAATGATTGGGAACCATTAATAATTTTTGGTTAGTATCTAATTAGTAAATAGAATTAAAATAAATTTGTTCTATGAGGAGATTCTTAAAAAAATTCAATTTTTCTAGCTAACCGAAAGTCGGGAAGTAATAGAAGTGATGAAGTACTATCAATTTTTCGAGGCCTTCTGAATCCTCTGCAGGTCAATTATTACTTATAAAATTTAGTTTGGTGTATAATTTGTTATTATTATTATAAAATTCCAAGTTTGTATATTTTTTACATCATTAAGCAAAATAACTGCATTAAATATACATTTAGCATACAGGTAGATTAAGTTAGATAGAGGCTAAATGAAGAAGACTAGAGCTTTTCCTGAATATTATTTTCTCTAATTATAGATAATTGACATCAGTTCTATGGGGCCTGAACAAGTAATAAGGTGGTTACCAGATCGCTGCAAAATCCTTGTCGCAGGTGGAGATGGTACTGTTGCCTGGGTGCTAAATACACTTCATTCGGCCCCACATATTAAGGTAAGTAATTTATGGGACCATATTGTTATTTTTCCCTATTGATTTATTTATTTTGGTATTATGAGAACTGTATTCCTTATTCATATACTTTTATCAATTTCGCTCTCGAAAACAGGCATCAGTTGGAATTCTACCCATGGGAACTGGCAATGATCTAGCACGAGCTCTTGGATGGGGCGCTGGATGCTCAAATTTAAATGCCCATTCTATAATAAGTTCTTTAAAACAAGCAAAACTTCAGATATTGGACAGGTATATATGGCATAATAAGAATTCTATTTCCAGACAATTATAAACAATTTAAATATAAGTTTTAATAATCCAAGTTTTTAATTTCTCATCTCTGTCTTTTTAATAAAATAAAAATACGTTTTTCTCGGGGTCTGTTCCTTTTAGTCCGGATTTTTAAAATATGGCTTAATTAATTTAGATGGAAGATAACCATAAGACCGAAGCGCGGTCGGCTGGGCCGGCTGCGCCCCGAGCGCGTGCTGTTCGCGTACAACTACGCGAGCGTGGGCGTGGACGCGCAGGTCGCGCTCGACTTCCACCGCGCGCGCTCGCAGTTCCTCTATCGGTACGCGAGCCGGTATCTGAACTACGTAAGTTTTGCAGAATAATACAAGTATTACGTTACAGGGCCTTTTTGGTGTACGTCCAAAGTGACTCACACAGACTGAAATCATACAAGATAAAGCATCAGTAAACAATTCTATTTCAATCCCGTTGTGCTGTTTGACCCTTCGACTAAATAGTAGATGCGATAAGATTGCTCAATTATATTTTTACTATGCCTCCTCAATCTTGAAAAATTTCATCCAGATGTTAGGGAATCCTAAATTGAAATAATATCTTTTTCCGTGTCTCATTTTTAAATTTGGACCGATAATTATTGTTTTAATATTGACAAAAAACCAGTGTTTATTCGGTTTTATAAATCAGAAGAAAAAAATAGATTTTCATCGATACTTTTTTTTAAATAAATTTTTGAAGTTGCATTTTTGACTTATTTTGAAAAAATCTAAAAAATGTTATAACTCAAAAATAGTTAACTTTTGCATCATGCATATGGGAGTTAAAATTATCGCAAATAGTCACCCCTATCACCTCCTAACGGGAATACGTCGAATTACCAATAACCCTGTATAATTCTACGCTAATTGTGACTAAATATTGTGTTGTACACTTACCACTAATAAGCGCGCTCATTAAGATTGCACTGAATAATCAACAAATGCTTTTTGATGTGCTACCCGAGGTACAGATATAGGAACATACACATCATCAGCACGCTTATCGCTTGCAAATGCCTTCGTCGGAAATGATAGTAATTCACGATAGTTTCGAGCAAGCTTACATTTGAACGAGCACTCGTTACCGCGCCGGCAGCTGGCGTACGCGCTGCTGGGCGTGGGGCGCGCGCTGGACGACGGCGGCTGCGGCGGCCTGGAGCGGCGCCTGCGCGTGCGCGTGGGGCCGCACGCCGCGCGCGCGCTGGCGCTGCCGCCGCTGCAGGCGCTCGTCGTGCTCAACATCCCCTCCTGGGGCGCCGGCGTGGATCTCTGGAGTGAGACATTGTATATATTATATGCGACTGACATTTCATTGAATTCCGATTCGTTTTTTAGGAAAATATGCAATTATCAGTAGCAATCCGGAGTTTGTAGTGTTACATTACCCGGTTCTACAAATCTAAGACTGTATTGCTCTTGCCCCTGATCCCTCTCGAGAGACTTAGGTCGTCCCAGATTGCCGTCTCTTTGTAAAGATAAAGTATATTAAAATATATATGTATAATGTATATCTATTTTTTTTTAAATGGACATATAATAAGTATATGTATAATTTATATTACATTTATTATTATAGGTTTAGGCAGTGAAGATGACGTTGGCGAGCAATATGTAGATGATGGAAAATTGGAGGTAATTGTTTTAATTTTTTTGTTTTGAATTGATAGATTATGGAAGTACTAGTTGTGTGTAGTCGTCGAGAATTAACAGAACTGTAGTTGGGTCTAAGTCGTAGTTTTCTAGAAAAATGCACAACTAACACAAATTAAAAAATGTACTTAATTAATAGCAAATATTCATACTCAATATTAACACACGTCTGCTGCTGGCTGGCATTGCTAGCACCGACCTGAAAAAAAATTTCGGCGTGTGTACTGAATTAGGTATATTTTAGAAAATCTATTTTTGAATTTTGTTTGCCTTTCCGTAAGTTCTAAGATATATATATATATACAGGGTTATTGGTAACTCCCGTTAGGAGGTGATAAGGGTTCCCTCCTGCTAGGCCACAGCGACCCCCCCTCGCAGACGATAAGCTGCAGAAGGTGGCTCCGCCTCTCGCGTCGGCGGCCCGCCAGTCGGCGAAAACAAAGAAGGCCAGCAAGACGGCCCCACCAGCGGCACAATCGCCAACCGCAGGCCCTTCATGTGCCCCGGTGAGCGCCCCGGTTGCACCGGTGACAACACAATCACCACCGAACCAGGAGCCGTCCTGGTCCACGGTGGTGAAGAAGGGCCGGAAGGGGAGCAAGACCACCCCTCCCGCCGACGCTTCGGCCACAAAGGCGCCGCCGAAAACGCCCCAGCCAGCCAAGCCGAAGCTGGCTACCCCTCGCTCGGCTGCAATCGTTCTCACGTTGCAGCCGGAAGCAGTAGGGAAGGGCGTCACCTACGCGCAGGTCCTGGAGAGAGCAGAACAAGGCGTCAAGCTCCAGGACCTTGGGATCAGTGGTGGGCTGAAGGTGCGACGCACGGCGACCGGGGCCAGGGTTCTCGAGTTGCCGAGAGCCCAAGCGGAGCAGGCCGAGATGTTGGCGGAGAAGCTCCGCACAGTGCTCGACGGGGTCGCAGACGTAGTGCGGCCAGTTAAAAAGGCCGACCTGAAGGTGACGGGGCTCGACGACTCCGTCACCTCGGAGAAACTGGCCGCGGCGATCGCGCGCGCAGGTGATTGCTCCGCCGAGTCAGTGAAGTGCGGCGTGATGCAGCGCGGACCCGGCTACATGGGGATGGTCCGCGTCACCTGCCCCCTCACGGCAGCGAAGAAGCTGGCCGCTGCCGGTCGCCTCCTCGTCGGGTGGAGCTCGGCCAAGGTGGCCGTCGTGGAGCAGCGCCCTATGCGCTGCTACAAATGTATGGGCCTTGGCCACACGAGGGCGCTCTGCCCGTCGAAGGCGGAGAGGGGTGGCCTGTGCTACCGCTGTGGCTCGGACGGCCACAAGTCAGCGGTATGCACGGCCAAGATGCGCTGCGCGGTCTGCGCGGAGGCCGGGAAGCCCTCCGGGCATCTGATGGGGGCGAGGGACTGCAACCCCCCCATCACGAAGGGTAAGGCGGCTCTAGGAGCCAAGACCGCCCCGCGCGAGGAAAGCCGCCAGGCTACGGAGGGAGCTAGTTCGACTCAAGGATGCCAGAACAAATAAGCTTCCTCCAAACGAACGTCAACCACTCCGCCGGAGCGCAGGACCTACTGCTGCAGTCCATGGCGGAGTGGCAGGTAGACCTGGCGGTGGCCTGCGAGCCCTATTTCGTCCCTCCCCTACCTCACTGGCTGGGGGACTCGGACGACACCGTGGCGGTCCTCACGAGGAGCGGAACGGGCCCTCCCCTCTCACTCATCGAGAGGGGCTCGGGCTACGTAGTGGTGGGGTGGGGGGAGTACGTCGTCGTCGGTACGTACTTCTCCCCTAACCGCAGCCTGGCTGAGTTCGAGACTTATCTCGGCTTAGTCAGAGCTGCGGTGGCCAGGCAGTCGCCGAAACCGATAATGGTTCTCGGCGACTTAAACGCGAAGTCGCGTGCCTGGGGCAACCCCGCCACGAATCCGCGAGGGAGGGCCGTCCAGGTGTGGGCCCTGCTCTCCGACCTGTCCCTTCTCAACAGGGGGCAGGTTCACACCTGCGTGCGACATCAGGGGGGTTCCGTGGTGGACGTTTCGTTCGCCACCCCTGTCGTAGCACGCAGAGTGGTCGATTGGAGAGTGGAGGAAGAGGTGGAGACTCTATCGGATCACCGGTACATCCGATTCGAGATCTCCACCTCTCGCAGGCCGGCGGAACCCCAGAGGGTGCCGACTACGCTGCCGAGGTGGTCTCTCGGCCAGGTCGATCGAGAGCTGGTCAAGGAGGCCGCCATCGTGCAGCGGTGGGGTTCCGCGGGGAGGACGGAGGGCGCCAGCGCAGAGGAGCTGGCGGGCCGCATGCGCAGTTCGCTCAAGGAGGTCTGCGATGCGGCCATGCCTCGGACCCGGCGCAGGGTTCCGCGCCGGCACGTCTATTGGTGGTCGCCCGAAATCGCCGACCTTCGGGCGACGTGCTGCCGGGCGCGGAGGGCCTACGTCCGCTGTCGAAGGCGCAACGGCCTCGACACGGACCTGGAGGGACAGATGCTGGACGCTTATCGCCAGCTGAAAAAAGATCTGCAGCTGGCGATAAGCAAGGCCAAGGAAAAGGCCAGGGAGGAGCTTCTGGCGGGTCTCAATCGAGACCCGTGGGGGCGCCCGTACCGCGGCGTACGCGGGAAGTTCCGCACCCAAGGCGCCCCCGTCACTGAGACGCTGCCGCCGGAACTCCTCCTGCGCCTGGTCGGGGAACTCTTTCCCCATCCAGGCGAGCATGTCCCTCCGCAGATGGCCCCCCGCTCCGTGATCGAAGACGCAGTGGCTCCACCACTGATCACGGAGCGGGAGATGGAGATGGCCCTCGGCCGCTTGAGGGCCAAGAACACGGCGCCGGGTCCGGACGGGGTTCCAGGGCGTGTTCTGTGCGACGCCCTGGAATTCCTGGGTGCAAGGCTTCGGGAGCTGTTCGACGAGTGTCTGTGCAGCGGGCAGTTTCCGAAGCCTTGGAAAGAGGGAAAATTGGTCCTGTTGCCGAAGGAAGGTCGGCCGATGGATTCCCCTTCGGCATACAGGCCAATAGTGCTGCTGAACGAGACGGGCAAACTCTTCGAGAAGGTCCTCGCAGCCCGTCTCGTTCAGCACCTCGAGGAGGTCGGTCCGGGTCTCTCAGAGGCTCAGTACGGGTTCAGGGCGGGCCGGTCGACGGTCGACGCCCTGGACGCCCTGAAGACTCGGACGACGGAAGCGGTGGCCCGGGGGCAAGTCGTCCTGGCGGTGTCGCTCGACGTGGCGAACGCCTTCAACAGTCTCCCTTTCGAGACGATACGGGAGGCACTCCGATACCATGGGGTGCCGACCTATCTCAGGAGGCTGCTGGAGGCGTACCTCCAGGACAGGGAGGTCCTCTGGGCGGGGGTCGATGGGAGGCTGGTCCGGCGTCGGGTAGGCTGCGGCGTTCCACAGGGGTCGGTTCTCGGCCCAATTCTGTAGAACGTCGGTTTCGACTGGCTCCTGCGAGCTCCCGTCCTTCCCGGGATGGGGGTGTTGTGCTACGCTGACGACACCCTCGTCACGGCGACTGGGCGGGACTTTCGGGAGGCGGCCCGCCTCGCCGAGGTCGGAACGGCTCTCACCGTGGACCGTATGGGAATGCTGGGCTTGAGGGTCTCCATATCCAAAACGGAGGCCCTCCTCTTCCACGGTCCACGGAAAGGACCCCCACGAGGGGCGAGTATCACCGTCCAGGGGACGGTGATCAAGGTGCAGGCCCAGATGAAGTATCTGGGCCTCATCCTGGACGGTCGATGGAGCTTCGGGCAGCATTTTGTCCATCTCGGCCCGAGGTTCATCAACGCCGCCGCCGCTCTCGGCCGCCTCCTTCCGAATGTGGGGGGGCCGGGATCGCTATGCCGGCGTCTCTACTCCGGCGTAGTGAGGTCGATGGCGCTGTACGGTGCCCCGATCTGGGTCGACGCTCTCACCGCTGACAACCGGGCCCTGCTGCGAAAGCCGCAGAGGGTCATAGCGGTGAGAGGCGTCAGAGGGTACCGTACGGTGTCGTGGGCTGCGGCGACACTTCTCGCGGGCGATCCGCCCTGGGAGCTCCAGGCGGAGGTGCTCGCGGAAGTGTACCGGTTCCGGGTCGAGGCGAGGAACCGCGGCGACCGTCCAGGGTCGGCGGAGGTCGGGCGGATCAGGGCTCTAGCCCAGCGAGCCCTGATCGCCCGATGGCAGGAGGACCTGGGGTCACCCACGGCGGGCCTGGCGACAGTGGAGGCGATCCGCCCCCACTTGAGTCGCTGGGTCGAGAGGAAGAAGGGCACACTCACCTTCAGGATGACGCAGGTACTTACCGGGCACGGATGCTTCGGTAAGTACCTGCACGGGATAGCGCGGCGGGAGGTGTCACCCTCCTGCCACGAGTGTGGTGCGCCAGTCGACACGGCGCTCCACACCCTGAGTGAGTGTGCCGCGTGGGGGCCCCAGAGGCACACCCTTGCGGCGACTATGGGCGGAGACCTCTCGCTGCCGAGCATCGTCAACGAAATGCTCGGTAGCGAGACGTGTTGGTCGGAGATGCGCTCCTTCTGCGAAAACGTGATGTCGCAGAAGGAAGCCGCGGAGCGGGAGCGGGAAGAGGATGTCGCTGCAGACCCGCTCCGCCGAAGACGACCGGGGAGGAGGAAGAAGCGCTACGCGCACCTTCTCCCCCCGCCTCAATAGGCGTCGCAGGGACTAGGGGGGGTCTCAGTACCCCGAGAACCCCCTCTAGGTGTTGGAGGCCCGCATAGGCGGGCCGACCGTCAGGGCGTCACGGTAGCATGCGCAAGCGATCCCGTGGCGCCCACCGAAAGACGGAGAGGGTACCGCTGGTTTTTTAGTGGGTAAACCCGGCGTACCTGGGCGCACTCGGCGTCCAGGGCTCCGGGGAGTCCCACACACCCCCCCACCTTCCATCACGTGGGGGAAGCGCGTAACGCGTTTTTCCAGCGAGAAAAAAAAAAAAAAAAAAAAGGAGGTGATAAGGGTGATTATTTGCGATAATTTTAACCCCCATATACATGATGCTAAAGTGAACCATTTATGAGTTATAACGTGTTTTAGATTTTTTCAAAATACGTCGAAAATGCAACATCAAAAATTTATTTAAAAAAAAGTATCAATTAAAATCTATTTTTTTCTTCTGATTTATAATAACGAATAAACACTGGTTATTCGTCAATATTAAAACAATAATTATCGGTGCAAATTTAAGGATTTATGGCTAATTTAAAGTAAATGGATCATCACACTCAAATATAATTCAATTCTAACAATGTTACATACATACATGTCGAACTGATAACCTTTTTTTAGTCGGTTAAAAAGCTATTGTGAAGGTAACCTCAGCTCCAATATCTCGCTATAGAGTATTAGCTCTATTAACTTTGTAAATAGAACGTTTGAAACGTAAATTATATTTTTACTTGCCTTGTTTTCTTTTATTTTATAGGTGGTAGGCGTATCGTCGTCATTCCATATAGCTCGACTTCAATGCGGCTTAGCCGAACCATATCGGTTTACACAGACATCTCATGTACAAGTACGTATTTATACTGTTCATTTAAAAACATTTTAGTGTTATTAAAAAAACACATTGTCTCTTTAACAAGTCTTATCCAGTGGGAATGTTGGCTTTCTACCATATTTTTTTAAATGCACCGATATTGTCATAAGTATTCAGAATTCATAAATGTATTTTTAAAATAAATTAATTTTTAAAGATTGAGTTGGAGGGCAGTTGCGCTATGCAAGTGGACGGCGAACCGTGGATGCAAGGTTCTGCCACCATATATGTAGAACCTGCTGGCCAGAGCACCATGCTTCGACCACATACCAATAATACATAATCAAGTAAACATCATTCTTGAAAATTTAAATTCCACACTATTGATAAAATACTCGAATACTCATTCCAATTGATTTTTTTCGTATATTTACTAATTATATACATTTTAAATAATTCATGCCAAAAAAAATATTTTATTGTTAAATACGTTTTATAATGAAATTTATAATATTATGATAAAGTATACAATACCTATAATAAAATATATTAAGTCCAGTAATTTATCTGTGACGCATTTATAATTGAATAAATATTTAATGTGTGTAATACAATTTAAAATATCTTATCTATAATGGTGTTTGTGTATATGGTGTAAGATACTCTCTATCCAAAGATATTTGTTAAAAGATTATAAATGTATTGTGAAAATAAAATTTCTTAATGATATTATTACGTATTTTATTTTAACCTTGTCTTAAACTTTTATCAATTACATATATATTTAATTAATTAATTTTCGAATTCTGAAAATATTTATTTCCGATAGTATGAGTGATGTTAAATAAATGGAATAATTGGCCGGTCCTAAGGTTATTAATAGTTTTTTCGATAAATTTTGATCAAATAGACAATCTATAATTAGCTACCACTAAAGTTCAGTTACATACATTATTGTTGCTTAATGTAGATGGTTTTAGAAAAGAATTTCAGAAAATTTACTACGTATACTCTATTCCAAACATAATAAGAGAAAAGCAAAAAAAAACAACATTTGACAGCAAATTGACGCGATATTATTGGTTTAGTGCTGCATTAATCTATGGATTTGCGAAAAACGACTTTTCAATGTCGACGAAACTATTGTCGAAACTGTGACTGCTTCTGATGTTTAAATAAAAAATAGGAAAAAATACTAGCAAGAGATTAGTTAGTCAATCAGCCTCCTCAGTTCATTTGTATTTCTCGGCCTGTTTTTGTATATAATGACTGGACTATGCAGTATTCATCCACATCAAATAACAATCGAACCGGCCTTCGTAACCTTTAAAATTAAAGGATAGGTTAATATATTTTTACAACAGTTGGACTACAAGTTTTGACGGGAAAATTTCTCAAGGAATCGTAAGCATTGTAAAATTTACGGTTACTATGAGTGACAATCTATTTTAATACTTTACTCAAACTTTTTTTTATATATGAACTGTAGGTGTATCCAATTTATTATAATCCTTATGTCATCTTATTTTCTATACAATTGAAATAAAACCCATAGAAAATATATACGGAATAAATAATATAATAATATCACGATGCTTCAATCGGCTTTGTAGTAGGTAGTTGCGCTTATACACGCACAAAAGCTTAAAAAATGCCTGACTCAGAAGCGGCATTTGGGGCATTGGGAAAATAAAACAATAATGTCAATGTTTAACATTTTAATGCACAACGACTAACAACAAGGACCGTTTGTCAAAATCTGTAACAATATACTACGGCTATCAAAACAAAATTGATTGTTTATACATTTGCTTACATAAAGACATAAAAACTTCATATTCTCTTTCTAATTTAAAATTGGAAGATAAATTTTAAGGTATCGTGATTTACATTTGGGATTCGTAGTCACATTATTGGATAATTCACATAATAGATATCATAATGTATAAATATATTTTGTTGTTTGTAAAAAAATACATGCATTCAAAAATAAATAAAAAAACATGCTACACACTACATTACACTTGAACATATTTTTTTGCATTATTTTATATATAAAAAACATAATTGTGTTTATTATTTATAAATAAATAAATGATTGTACTGCTTCTTCATGTTTAGATAAATTAATAATATAATTAATATAATACTTTATGTTCTATAAAAGTTATGCAGGAATGTAAAATGACTGTCAAAAAATATAAGATCACAATATACACAAATTATATTAAATAATAAGTTTATTGGAAAATAAATGGTAGTCATAATTTTGCTATTAAATTTAACAATAAATTTGGCACTGGAGTGCATGTATTTTTAATTATATTTCTATCATTACACGTTATTTCAAATGTTTATCATACTCTGGATCATATAATTTCAGAAGATTTCATGATAATTATTTGGTATATTTTTATTAATACATGATTAATATAAATTACATTGGTAGTTTAAAAAATAGATTAAATTCTCTAATATTTATATCAATATGTCATGTCTCTATATGAGATATCCAATTATAATATAACATTCTACTTTCATAGGCCATGGTTTGGCAGGTTTGAGTTATGAATAATTTTGTGTATATATTTATGTCTAACTCATACATCTCACAAAAAATATATGATTCTCTTGCAGAATGTTTATTTATAACTTATTATATATTAAGGTTAAATACATAATTTGTATTCAAATACTAATAATTAAAAATATTCTGAAAGTTTTCTTGTAAAATTAATTTCAAAATTCAATAAAAGTATAATAATTAATACACTAGATGTTTATAATAAAAATATGTACTAATAAAGTGAAAACAATATCAAATATAACAAACTTCATATTCTGCTTTTATCTGTTCTCTTTGAGACACTATTGACTTACAGCCAAATAAATATGATACATACATGACTTTCGTTGAAACTTCTATATTTATGGTAACTTTTATATTATATAAAAAAGTAACAAAATTAAAAAAAAAAATAAAGCATGTAAAAAATAAAAATGTGATAATATATTAATATTATCGAATATAGTGCAACACAGATCTCTTAGAATTTACCTAAGATATAGACAATCTAAATGCAGCTACAAATATAAAATTCAGCCAAAAGTGAAATCTATGAAGCATCACCCATTAGGTGTTTGAACACTCAATTCTAATTTTTTTTTCCTAAAAGATATATTATATTATCTCTTTATCAGAAAATTGTATACTTTCTTTGTATAAAAAACTTAATCACCACAATATAACAATAAAAACTTTGTTGCGGTTATACCCTTTTTCAAAATGAAGAATATGATATAACAAGGCCATTTAGTGTTAAAGTTTTGTTAGTATAAAAGTAAAACTTTAAACATCTATGTTCTTAATATAGCCAAAGTTCATTCTTAGCTGTTCTAAGAAAACAAATGTTAGGATAGTGTGCGGGGCGAGTCTTACAAATGCTGGAATGTAGCCTTTGAAAAATGCTAGAGGTCCCTCAGTGGCAGTGTTCTGAATCAGTTTAAAAATGCTTTTAACCTCACCTGGTTTTGCATTCATTGCTCTTGTTTTTAAGACATCTACTGGTTGTGTGAGTGTAGTTGCAATGGCTCCCTGAAATAAATAAAATTATAAGAAAATATGTTTTTCATGATACCTTAGTAACATTTGTATTAAGAAATACATTTGTATTAAATTATATTTTCGACACTTACAGCTAGCAAACTTGACATCACATGTGTTGCCACATTATCACCAAAATAAGGCGATGCTAGCAATATTGTCTTAATTTGGTCGTAAAATGACAATTGACCAATAGTCATTAACGCTGCTCTGCTGCATGTCATTGAAGCCCCAGCCCACAAACGCAGGATACCTTCTTGTGCTGCTACACGATATATCCCATGAATTGCATTCTTATAGCTGAAAATTATTATAATACCTTTAGGTTTGTTTTACTTAGTTTATGTAAACAATAGTCAAATACCATATTGGATTAAACTATTTCGCCTATTCCGATCAAACATAAGAAGACAAAGCCAAATAAACAACATTTGAGATCAAGACGCCATATCATTGGTCGAGAACTTGAATAATTAACCATTAAATATTCAGTATGGATTTGCGAAAAAATAGGGTTTAGAATGTCGATGAAGCTATTGTCGGGACTTTAGAAGTAAAATTAAAGTTAATATACTAGTGCTATAAATAAAAAAATATATTAATCAAGAACTTGTGAAGTGTGAAGTTGTGTGAAGTGCTCTTATAAAATTGCATGAAAAATGTAAGACGAAGTTTTATTTATTTTTATATATTTTTCAAAGAAATATTTATATCTATCCACTTTTAATAGTAATAATTAGTCATTAAAAGTGGATGAGTGTCTCAGAATTTTAATCCAGAGCCATATAATGATGATACTGTTAAAAAATTTAAATCTATGATCTGACAGGTGTTCAGTTTAATACCATATTAATGCTCAAGTTTCACATTAAAAATCATGTTCTTGTGATAATAATTAGCACATAAAATGTGATTTCCACTGCAAACGAGAGATTAGTTTCAAGGTTTTGTTTATATTTTATATCATTTAAAAATAGCGGTGAATACAGATAAGCATTGAAATACTTATATAACAATAACTTTTCTACTTAAGACTAAATAAGAAAAATACATACTTCCTTCTTTGCTCTGGTGGAAGTTTAACATCATTTTGCATGCGAACATTTACTAAGTCTGCTGGGTTTCCAACAAAGCCTCCAGCAAAACCTCCTAAGCCAGCTAAAAATGCTGACATATAGAATGGTATTGCAGTGCCCTGTGAGCCAAAAGAAATTTCAATATTAAATAGAGTACATGGTACCTACATTTATGAGTATCCATATTTTGACAATGTGTTTTTTTCATTTATTGTTATTAAGGATACAAATATATTTTATGGGTGTCATTGATTTTCTTAAAAAGGAAGAGATTACATAGGTCATATGGCAATAGCAATATGTACAGTTTAGAAATTGATATGCAGATCAATAGAAGATAACAGCAGATGTCAGAACAATGTCAATAAAATAGGTTTAAATGAGAAAATAATAAAGCATTTTTCGCTTTAGAAGCATCAAAAATTATTTCAATAACAAAGTAACATTTTCCATAATTGATGTTATATATATTATATATATAATTACTTACATCTTTGGGTGTAAGTTGTTGCTTTGCTACTTCATAAATTCCAAATCTGGCTGTAGAATATGTGAGTTGACGTAACAGAGATGCTGAGATACCGTTGTAAAGCCCCATGACACCTATTAGCAGGATATATTTTAATTTATTTGAGATTAAACTTAGTATACTCATAGAAACGTTGATTAAAACTAAATGAATATTATAAAATATGTACCTTGATTTTTTAAAACTATTCCAGTAAGCTGAAACATCGAAATGTTTTTTCCTTTTTGAGTCTGCATTTGAACTTTCAATAAGTCCAGAGGGTGAGTGATACAAGCAGCTCCAGCAGAAGCTAGACCTCCAAAGTACCAATGCGATACACGAATTTCTTTTGCCTTTCCCATTCTAAAAATATATTAATTTATGAATTCTACCAATTACTACTTTTCAGTGCAATTTAATGTTCCATGATCTGGAACTTTGTGAAGAGTAATTTATATTAATTTCCGTCGCTTGTTATGTAACATTTTCAGCAGTTGTAGTTATTTATAAGGCATTATACTGGTCATTAGCACTGAGTTAAGCCAAAATAGATAATACATACAAAATATGAATACATTATTATAAATGCCTACTATTTCCCTATTCGATTCAAGTCCATCTGTCATAAGTCATTTTATTTTATCTGTCAAATGACAAATCATAACGATAAATGTCAGCGCGGTGGGCTGAGGACGTTTGGCACGCAAGTTTGCGTTCAATTTCAATAATACTAAGTATTAATTAAGTATATTGTAGCATATTTTATCGTTACAAATATTGTTGGATTATATAATTATACCTTTAACAAAAAAATTTACAGGTATTTAATTCTTTTAGGGGTCATCAATATAATTAAAATTTCACTTTCGTATAAAATAATTTAATAATTACACGAATTATTATTTTAATTATAATTTGGATTGCATAAAACTATTAAATATTTATGGAGTTGACTTTTCTTTTTGTATATTACGTCATGATGTTGTCTCTTGGTCTATCATTAAATTCATCGTACTAAAATAAATATAACCTAAAAATTTAAGCCTGTCCTGTCATGTTAATGTTAAAAACACGGTGTTGACTACAAATTTAATTAACATCGATAGTGTAAATTATTTTATACGAGTAAGAAGAAGATAATACCCTTTTTTATTAAACGTTTGTTTTCATTTAGCGTCTTGGAACGCCATATATTTAAGGAGGTACTTACTTTCAATCACTATCTTCGCACAATATTAAATATATTCTACTGTAATCACAGCAACATTGATAAGAATGATCTTGTTTTAATTTATTATATGATTAATGTCTTTAGTTATATAACAATGTTACCGGTACAGAATTCAATTAGTTCCGCTATAACAGACCATATTTCGTCAGCACTTACGTTTTTGTGTACACGTTATATTAATAGATTATTTTAAAAAACGTAAATTAAAAATAGTTTACGTTGCGTAATTTTTTAAATGTTATAATTATATGTACAGATTCCTAACAATAATTGTAAATTTATTTCAGAATGACTTCAGATTTACTGACAAGTTTGCAGTTGGACAAAACTTTTGATTCAAGCAGAATAATTGTTGTGAAAGAATTAAATGGTTGCGATAGTTCTTTTATTACAAGCTGTGTGCTTGGACACTGTGTAAAAAATAAAAATGCTGTATTCGTTATATCAGCGCATCACTCATTACAACATTATCATAATGTAGGTCTCAAAATGAACTATAATTTACAAAAATCTGTAGACTCTGGTATTATTAATTTTTATGATGTGGGTGAAGTTATAACAAACTCTATATTAGACAATAAATGTTTAACATCACAAGAAATTTGGTTGAAAATAAAAGAAATTTTATTGGAAATGCACAAAAAATTCAATTCTGTAAATGTAATTTTTGATGGAGTGTCTCATTTATTTGACTTACAATTAAATATTAGACAAGTTAATGAAATTTGCAAAGAACTAATTGATCTTATAAGAAGTTTGAGCAATTCATACTTAATACTACAGTGCAATGTAGCATGTGATGATGATATTACATATGTTTTAGCAAATTTACTGTCACATAAAGCAAATACTTTAGCAGAGGTAGAAAGTTTATCATCAGGCTTAAGTGCAGATGTATCGGGTCATTTAAATATAAAGTACCTAAGTAATAAGTATGAAAATGAACACAGGTACATCTTTGAACCAAGATCAGCTCAATACCTTTTTAAATTATTTGATAGAGGAGTTAAATTACTGGCACCTGGAACAGTTTAAAATTTGTCTACTTTGCTTGAAAAAAAAATAAAATATATATATACATAAACTTAACCTAAGAAGAAAATATAAATAAATTTTATATAGAAAGTTTTATAAGCAATGTTTTCTTTTAAACCTAAATCCTGTTTTTGTTTTTTTTTTATTTAAGTTAGATTTTAGAATGTTTTTTACAATGTTTTAAAAAAATGCGTAAAGGCTAGATAACATTTAGCTTGTTTACCTGCTTCTAGAACATGTAAAAGCGGACGAGACAAGGAATTAGTATTGAACTGTTATAGATATTGATACTACTAACGATAGTGACGATGACACGTGACTAGTTTACTGGCTAGCCAGTTTCAGATGTAGGACATGATTATAAGAGTGTTTACATGCCAGTGGCATTATGTAAATCAGTCAGGGTTACAAGACTACCTATTGAGGATTGCTTACAATCGGCTAGTTCGTCAGCGAACACGATTATATTTGACGAGTTTACTAGCAGCAGCAAGTGAGTTCGCCGGCTTGTAAGCTAGTGACTTGCGCAATCTAATCGAACTCCAATGTAAATCCTACAAATAATTGTCATTTTAATATATTATGCATTTAAAAGCTTGGTAACATTCGAAAAGCGTATGATTTTTTTACCTTAAAAATCATAAAATTCAAATTGTGTAGACCACGGGACTAATTATTATTCTTAGTAATAGGATACGCCACTATTGAGTTAGATATAAGACTTGTTTAACTAGTAATTTATTAAAAACGGCAAAATCCTAACTCATATACCGCCTGGTTTAATGTTAAATATAATATATCTATCCACCCCCCGATATCCCTTTCTAACTTCCTAAAACATCAATTTTTATATATTATAATATAGTAATATTTATTTTTAAAATTAAGATGTTTCTAATATGCTACGAAATCATGTAATAACTCTATTTAAAAAAGAGATATATTTATCTTCAATGATTTTATTAATATTGACTTATTATACAGTATTTTCCAAATTTTGGGTTCTTGTCGAAGCGGGGCCGTATAGATTATAGGCAGGCCTATTCTGTCTAATAGATAATCCAGTCCTGCTAATCAAATACAATAAGATTTAGGCATATATTACTAGTTCTTAATAAAACTGATATATTCGTAACAGTTGTAGTTTACTATTATGAGTAATGCTGTAACTTGTATCTTCGTTATTCTTATTCTATTCTTACAAGACTAAAACTAGGTATAATCAAATTAGATATACAAGTACAAAACAAACGTATCTATATTAAAATCTCATAAAATATATCTGTAATATATGAATTAATTAAAATATAAGGCTTTGAAAAAAATCTGCCTTTACAAATTTTCCTCCGTGAATCTACGACAGCACAGCAACAGCTAGCCTATTTAGATAATCGGTACTACCTCTTCTCGTACATCTTAAAGACTATTTTTTAATTTTTATATCGGTTTCTTCATGGTAGTTTTACATTTAATTGAATTCTGTAAAGAGACAGACAGCTAATGCTTGCGCTTACTTGAATACATATTTATACTGTGTATATTACATTGGTACATGGAGAATGCTAGAAACCTTGAACTAGTTCTTAATTATTTTTTGTTAATTTGTTCCAAAATTATAAATTTTCTATAGGTATGTTAAATGTTTTCACATCAAACTCTAAATATTAGGTAAAAATAAACTTTTATGATAACTATAAAATGACTCTACGTAATGTTGTGTTTGAATATTATGTCGGTATTTACAAAATTCGACTTATTAATTTACCATTTTAATTATTTCTTGCTTTTGATATTATTGAAATTAAAGACCTCAAATATCAGTTATAATGTTTTTGTTATTACTTAATACATTTTTTACCACCATCGTATTTAATTGAGAAATAATAAAATGGAACTAATCCAGTGTAATGTATAAGTAAGCTATTATTTATGTTATAAATAAATATGTCAAGTTATTAGATGCATTGGACTGACTACTTCCATCCATATCCAAAATCCACGAGGGGTAATGGCGCATAAAATTTCATTTGTGGTTATTAGCTGTTACCCCAGCGACCGTTCAAAGCGAAGGCTATATTTTGTCCAGCTTTCAGTCCATGTGGAGGCATGCCGGAGTAAATACTGCGTTTGAATTGTATTGTAGGTATATGTAATGTGACAATTTATGATTACGAGTTAGAAATTACTGTGTTTTCTAATTGTGATAATAACTTATGTAATTTATTATCTGATATATTAATCTGATAACGGTTAGTGCTGTGCATTGCAGTTATAATATTAAAAAATTGTAAAAAATAGAGGAGTGGAGTTAAATAGAACTTAAAGATCATGACTCAGAGCATCTTGAACCCGGACAAATTTCACAGCAGTGGTCGCTCTGTTAGTGAAGAGAAACTAATGGTAATATATTCAAAAATTGTTTTTTTTTTCGAACATATATTTACTTCGAATTATGTATAATATGTTTCCGAAACTTACTGACTTACACTATCACTAGTAAATAATTAGACTGCATGGCATTTGATTGTTTGGCCTATTATTTAATACTGGATAAATCCCTACACGGGTCATTAAAATAATATTGGTCTTTTTGTCCTGAAATTCTTAGAAGTCTCTAGTTGGATTTGTCAGTGGCATTCCTGTGTTTGATATTCCGGAAAGTACGGATCTGCATAGAGAATGGTCCTTGGCCGAAATCAGTCAAAAAGGCCACAAACCTGGATATTAATCTTATGTACATTTTTTTAAGTTGATTAATGACATTTAAATGCAGTAAAGTCATAAAATTTGAAGGGTAATCATTCATTGCTTTTCTTTTTCTCAACTTTCAGTCAGAGTTGCTGCAAAATTAAGAATGACAAGTTTACTTGGCTTGGCTTATAAGACAAGTAGCTATAAAAGTTAAAAGACTTTTAGTAACATTTTATTTTCTACGTTTCTTATTTTGATTCGATATTACAGTTATTTGTTTGAAAAAAAAAACCTTTTTCAATTCTCTTTGGCGTGTTGAGTATTTATTTTCATCGAAAAAATGAAATTCGATTTAAAAGTTAGGTATCTATAAATCCAGCTAGTTGGCTCTAATTTTGATTTAAATAATTTTGTCTTGAAAATTAACATTATAATATTATTGTTGACAAACATAAATTATAAACGCACATCTAAAATTTAAGTGTAAAATATGTCACACTTGTTCAGATATTGTACGTACACCAAATACAAATATTTTAGGTAATCAATAAATATACTAAACTGTTAGAAATAAATAAAATAATATACATACTTTTTGTACACATTTTACATAACTTGTATTATTATTATTAATATAATAATAACACTATGTTAGTATCATTACCTACAACAGTTTAAAAACAATCTCTAAAATAGAGGGACTGAGGAGGAAAAGAGATTGTTTTCAAATTGAATTCAATTTTATTTTTGAAATTATTTTATATTACTAGCGACGGTGGTGTCACGGCCAAGATATAAAATAAAGAATATATTTCCTTATGCACTTTTATTAAAGTATTACTTATTAATAAGTAATCTCATATGCTTAGGTGGCGGTGCGAGTACGACCGCTACGCGGTGATGAAGGTCCCCGTATCGTCCACGTGGTCAGCGATAAGGTGACCGCCTTATTTATACTTACATTTATAATTTATGTAATATGCAATTAGTAATTTATTTTATTATAAAACATGATTTACTACTGAGTTTTCACGTGCTTAATTTGTGGTTGGCGTTGAAATGAAAACAAAGTAAAATTTGCATGTTTCGAGCGCAATACATAAACAGAAATATATGTATGTCCATCTAACTACAGTAGAGCAGATTGGTGAAATAAGCTCTAAATATTATCTTTATGAGGAGAAGATATCTGTATGTGGGCACTGTAATGCTCCAGCCAAGCGAACCGCAAGGGCACTACCTACCTTTTCCCGAAACACTTCGTCGTATATTGAATCCTTATAACTTGTGTTTGGATTATACCAGATAAACAAAATTCGGACTTATTAAAAATATAAAAAAATAATTGCATATCTCTAATATTTTTGATTTTTTTGATATATAAAAAGTTCCAAGCTCTACGCCTTAGTCAAAATATGTGGCTTGGCCATTTAGTATTATAGAATTGTTAGGTGTAGAGTTTCTGAAGTTAGGCCTTGGAGAGTTAGGACGAGTACAGTTAGAAGCTTGGCTCTACATAAGATCTTATAACTTGTTGACAGCGCGAGTCTCGTCTTGGCAACATTTTACATGAAAATATTTTTGGTGCAATTATAATATATACATTAAATTAATTTTATTTTTCTCATTTAATAAATTATATAAATAATTCCTACAACATAATGCCAAGTTACTTACTTAATTCGTTGATAAACACAGATGCTAGTCCTAGAAGAAGAGGCTGATGTGCGCCGTGATGTGCTACGACAACGTCGCGTCAATGACAAACATTACGTTTACGACCGCGTCTTCGGGGAGGATAGTACTCAAGTATGTTTATTTCATATTCGTTACCATATACATATATGTAGTATATTTTTACTATATACATATATGTAGAATTCGAGAATGAATTAAAAAATAGCAAAACGTAGAATTTGTATGAATGTTTTTTTTATGTGTTAGGTAGACGGACGGTCAATTGGGTCATGTGATGGTAAGTGGTCAACATCGCCCATAAACATTGGCGCTGTAAGAATTAAATTTTAACTATTCTTTACATCGCTATCGCCACCAATTTTGGCAGACATGTTGTTATGTATCTCGTGCCTTTAGTTACACTGGCTGACTCACCTCAAACCGGAATACAACAATCCTAAAGATTGCGGTAGAATATCTGATGAGACGGTGGTACCTGCTCAAACGGACTTGCACAAAGCCCCACCACCAAATATAATTTGAATAAAATTGGTTTTTATTGGCCTGTTTGTAAATTAATAAATGTATTTTTATAAGAATTTTCAAATTGTAGATTAATAAAAAATAGACATTATATGACTTAAAATTGTTAAAAATGTATTAGTTTAAAGTTTTGACTGCTCTACTTTCACTGGGTAATAAATCATATAACCACGACATTATCCGAACTAAGTTTGCTTTTTTATGTAATAGATAGGAGGAATGAAAAATGGGTCACCTGATGGTAAGTTTTCTCCAACGCTCATAGAAATTAGCGTTGTAAAAATATTAACCATACCTTATATCATACCAATGCGCTGGCAACCGTGGAAGCTAAGATATTATGTCCTTTGTGCCTGCAGTTACACTGACCCACTCAACCTTCAAACTTGAAAATACTATGTATTGCTGTTAGGGCTTGCACATAGCCCTTGTAACCACCAACGGAACTTACACTATATGAAAAAAAAAATTGTTTTTGAAAATAATATATGATATTAACGTATTTTATGTAAACTATGCGTCAATAATATTTATTTCTTTTAAAAGGAGGATGTTTATGAAGTCATATGTGCGCCTCTGGTTGGCGATACCCTTAATGGAATAGCAGGAGCGATTTTCGCCTATGGAGCAACAGGAGCTGGGAAAACACACACGATGAGCGGTCTCATGTCTAGAGCCCTTAATCATCTCTTTACATCCATTTCGGAAAGCGATGACACCGATTCTTTCGATGTGAGTTTATTTAACCTTGTTAATTGTCTTAATGTAGCAGTATGGTATATTATGTACCTACTGATTTTAACAGTATTATTTCTTTATATGATTACCGAAATATGTGATTTAAACATATTTTTAAAGCACAAATAGTGTTTTTTTTATATTGTTCTGATTTTATTCTTAAAATAATTCTTTTGCTTAACTAAATATGCAACGAAACAATTAAGAAAAAATATTTGATTCATAAAATCGAATGAATGAAGAGTCCCATTATTTTGTTTGTTTAATTGTTCCCATATTTATCATAAGCACAACAAACACCCGAGTTCAAGCAGATTTCTGGCGATCCCCTCTCCTCCCAAAAAATTTCTGGGACGCCACACCGATGGCCCAAGATTTGATCATAGGTGAGGTCCTACTAAAGCGCGGCAAACGAATTTTTTGCACCCTCTGTGCACTGGACTAAGACAGCCCTGATTGTTCCGCAATGTCATAAAAACTTATAGTTTCGATTCATGTCGAATTCTTATATTATATTTATAGTAGTTACAGGGTGGACTACAGTACAAGGGAATTTAGTACCTGAGTATTTATAGCCTATAGGTATATATAGGATTTTAGTTGACTGTATATTGATACTGCTATAACATTCGGTTATAGTGTTTATTCAAAAAATAATAAAGAATATCGCGGATAAAGTTGCACCCAGTTGAATTAAATATAGTATTTATAATAATTATGTAAAATAGTTAAAAAATTGGTTACCTCTATTATGTTTTATAACATAATTAGGATAAATGCGAATTGCATGAATAATAGGCATTTCGTTCGCTACTTCGTTTCATAGTTTTCAAAGGCTCTAGAATTGAAATTATTTGAAAATGATACCTGAAACCTAAACTCGAGTTTTTAACCTACAGTCATATAACGAATAATGTCAATTTACATTTTACAGATATTATTAATATATAACTAATAAGAGACACTTTTTAATATACGAGTACGTAATTTTCGCACGTTGTCATTATTTGCAAAGCGAGGTCGTTCTACTCCGTGCCACTGTTATTAATACTACGGTAACCTCGAATCGGCCTTTTGCCTCTACATATATGATTTTTCTATTTAATTGTTTCTTTGTTATATTTATCTATTATAAATATTAGATAAGTATATTTTAAACATAAAACATATTGGCTTATATTGACATAAAAATGTTGGAACAATATAATCAATATTTTGATAAATTTAAGTTTTTTAAAGTATAGTATAGTACATTATTTTACTATGTAAAGTTTAGGTTGGAAATTTATGAATCGTGAGACATAGTTTAACTATTCATGTATGCTAAAAATATTTTTGCCAACACGTAAAATGTTTGTATTTGCTTAAAATATTAGTTTAGTTACGTAGTTATTGGGATGCTGAATTATTTAACATACTGTTCAAATAATTATGCAATAAAAGGAACTAGACCTATAAAATTACTGACTGTCATAAAACTAACGGCATGATTTTTTTGCAAAAAAAAATCTACTGAATGTAATGTTCTGAGAGCACAAAGGATAGATTTTTAAAGATTCAACTTTTAAAAATGGGGTAAAATGGGGGATGAATGTTTGCAAGGAATATAGTCATTTTTGATGTTAGAATTATGGAAATCAGTGTTTAGGCAGTTGTTTTTAATAAATCATTACCCAAGAGGGTAAAATTCAGGTTAAAATGTTTACAGGGGCGCTTTTTTTAGTGTTAAAGAAATATGACTTGTGTTTCTGATGGGATATCCCATCGGAAACATTATTACTACCATTTACACAGTACCATTTGTATAAGCGTCTATTACAAATTATTAATGTAGTTTTATGTAAATCATAGAATGTCGAGCCTTGAACTTCCGATAAGTGCTTACGATATAATGTTACCCTACATTAACTAATTTATTATACTGAGGGGTTCCTTTATGTAAAATATTTATTTAAAAATAATGTAACACTGCCTTGTTTATTTGTACGAATATTATAAGGCGGTAAAATTGTTTGAATGTATAGCTAACTCTCAAGAACTATTGCTCCAATTCTAATTTGTTTGAAACTGGTACAAAGTACTCCTGAGTGCTATCAATACATGGTATAAAACAAAGTCGATTACCGCTGTCTGTCCCTAACTATGCTTAGATCTTAAAATCGGCGCAACAGATTTTGATACGTTTTTTGGTTCAAGAGCAAGGTTTATATGTATAAAACATGCAAAATATAGTAGAGAAACACTGATAATTTCAGAGGTTTCTAATG
This sequence comes from Vanessa tameamea, assembly GCF_037043105.1. Lineage (NCBI taxonomy): Eukaryota > Metazoa > Arthropoda > Insecta > Lepidoptera > Nymphalidae > Vanessa > Vanessa tameamea. The sequence continues at coordinate 7,182,408 of NC_087317.1, forward strand.
TGATGTCGTAAATAAACACATTTTTTGTACTTACATTGTAAACGCTGGCTTAACCCTACCAGATAGATCAAAATAATGTACTACAGAATTATACACCTTAAAAAGTTCTACAAAAAAGTCGATGTCTATGTCTATCTCTAAGGGATAACCCACAATAACCATATTTTTATCCTTAATTTTAACGAGTAATAATGGTTTATTTACGAAGCGATTTAACAATACAGCATTAATCCTTATTCAATTAAGAACCTTAAATACATAGTGCATTTAATATTGATCAATATGGCACTGAACTGACTGAAAAAGCTGTGAATGTTGTACATGAAGACATTTTGTATTTAATATCAGCATTGCACCCGTGCGAAGCCGGGGCAGGTCGCTAGTAGAGTATAAATTATATTATCGTGCCATTTTCTTTTGTAATAAATTGCACCCGTGCGAAGCTGAGATTAAAATGCTACTAATGCTACGAAATTCTATAATTTTATTTAGTTGTTCAAAAGCCAATGTTTTATATATACAATTTTATATACATTAATTCCATAACCCATCTAAAGTGATAATCGATACATTTAATACAATCTATAAGCTTTGATATCATGATTCATAACGGTTAGTGTGTGTTCTATTGGCCACGTTCGGGTAACAACCCTCTAACAACCGTAGCATCCACAGGTTCAAGGTCATTGCCACATAGGTTACCCGTGTGATTGACACTTGAAAGTACATAAATAAGTTAAAGCGTGACAACGTGACGTGACGTGACTTATACGCCTTATACTGATATTCATTAAAACCTTATAGATACATATAATAAATACTCGCATATATAAATATATCGTTGCAAATCTGATATGACCGTTTATTAACATTCAAATTTAGTAAGATTTGATTTTGAATTTGAAATGATTGATAAATAAGTTTCAGTTTTTAACATGTCCGGTTTGGCAGATTAGAATAGAACCAGCCAATAATCATGATATTTAGAAACTGCGGCGACAACGGAATAATAACGGTATAAGGGCAAGCAATATTTATAGTTAATAATTTAATTGCTGCTTAATTTATTTTCGTTTCTAACTCGTATGTAATGAATTATATACAATACATTAAGCTATATTAGTAACTCATTCGTCATGTCCACCACCATGTTGTTAGATTGTTAGATAGATTTTGTTTTTAATTGAGTATTCTATGAAGCAACTTCACTGGAATTATAGATTTTTAGTGTACCTATTAATAGATTGTAACTTTTTCTTCATAAACTTCCATTCATCTACAGAAAAATAAAATTTTGATTCTAAAACTAAATATTAGTAGGTGTATACGCATTAGTCACTAAATCATGTTGATAAAACTAGATTTACCATATTTTCGTTTGTCAGAGACGCAATTTTAGAAAGCAATGAGTTGATATTTCTAGCAATAACTTGATAAGCTATATCTTGAAATTTTACGTTATTTGTTTTTAACAGCTCGTTTATATTTAATTCTATAATAATAATTATTATCACTTTCGTAATCGTTGTGACTGAAAAAATTAAATTTTTTGTCACAATAATATCCTTTTTATTATATTTATGTATTTAATGAAACCTTCTTATTATATATAACTTGTGGCTATTTATTTACTACAAGATAAGTAAAGCCTTATTTGGTGAAATCTTATGACGTCATATAGGCCAAACGGAGTCAGGAGGCTACGTTAAATATTCAGGGCCATTTTCTTTACACGAGCTAGTCCATTTATGTTTAACACGAACGATGAAGTATTAGGTACTAATAACATTTTATTTGAGGTTAAATAAAAAAATATTTGTTTTTAGATTTTTTCCAAATGCACTTTGTTATTGATAATAGCCCCTCGGTCGATTTTGTTACTTTAGCTTTTTTTAACTTCTACATTTAACACAAATACTTTAACATTTTTAACCAGTTCCACGAAACGCACAAAGTTCAAAAAATACAATTTTTCTAAATTTTTATTGTTTTAGAACATGAATTTGATAAATGCTTTTTTTTTAATTTTAAACTTGATAATTTATTGTTGTTTCATTTAAAGCTTTTCTTTTAAATATTTATTAATGTCAGTGACGCGTTTATTAATTACTTATAATTTAACGTTCTCATTTTTTTTTATAATAGATACCTGTATGTTTTTCACTTACGTTTTTATAATGTTATTTTATTTTATAGAAATTCAAGGTCAAGGATAAACCTATAAAACTAGATATAATTTAGATAATAGGTGTCTAATTTAAAAAAGAAAACCACATTTTATCCAATATGTTCCTATATACGACAGAAATTCGGGTGCAAATCTGGGCAAGCAAAGCACGGCGGTCTTTTGTGCTTAATTTGTGTTTACAATTCATCTCGAGCTCGTTAGCGAAGTAGAGAGAGAGAGCAGAGAACTCGAACTCTCTGCGTCCTGTATTTGTGAAGTAGTGACACACATCCGGTGAGCAGAACTTCTCATCCTGCGCTCTTAGAAGGGACGAAGACGATACCACCGGTTTTTAGTCAGTATTCGGGTACTTGGTTGCCGTTGAGCCCCAGTATCCTTTGCGTCCCTTGTGTAAATGCGATTTGAGCGGATAAAATGATGACTCACTTCACGTCCCGCACTGATGAACACACCAATTTGCGCTTATTTATTACGTAAAAAAATGTATGTTTAAAAAGCTATTCGGCAAAAAAAATCGAATGTTCCTTTGCTATTGTTTTACTTAATATTCCAATATAAATAAAAAATGCTTACGAAAAGGGGATATTTTACATATTTTTTTCTGTTACTTCTAATTTTTATGAAGAATTTGTTTATGTGACGTTAATTATATTATTTAAAAGTAAAACGAAATTAATGACATCTATGTAATGAAGACATTTCACATTTATCCACGCCTTTAGGATAGTAGAGGCGAGCTGTAGGACATTTACCGCCTATTACTTTTACTTTAAAGGTTATAGTTTTACGATAGTTGTGTGTAGTGTATACGTTAGTAGTCGTTAATATTTAATCAAGCATGTTTGGCAGGTCTAATGGCTATATAAGCTTTTTAATATTTCAAAGGTTAAGAATGTTATGGTAGATCAATCATTCATTTAAGGTATACGTGTCACACATGATTGAGAGGATAATTTAAACTTATTATATTTTCCGAACACAGAACGTTTATTTAAATGTAATAGGTTACACGAAGGGTTGGACTTTGTACAAGCCCCCATGGGTTGGAACCACCTACTTATCAGTTATTCTAGTGACAAATGTCAATAGTTTGTAATAATATATTGCTGTTTAAAAGGCGAGCAAGTGTTATTACAGAGGCAATGAATATAACATCATATCTCATAGAGTTGACTGTTTAAAAAAGGTATATTTTTTTGAATAAAGTTATTTTAATTTATCTTAGAAAATGAAATAGCTAATTATCAAAATGCGTGAAAAATGCACGCGGCATTATTTACATGCAGTTAACTAATTTCAACCTTAAGCCTTTTTCAAACATTATTCATAACTTTGGAATATATAATAATCTAACCTTACTATTCGATTACAACACAACCGCGCTTGTCTAGTAATCGAACTTGTGGTGCTGCAAGACATCCCTTTGAGACCAATTTATTTCATTATTTACTAGCGACCTGCCCCGGCTTCGCATGGGTGCAATGCTGATACTAAATATACTACAGAATATCTTTATATACATCGTTCATAGCTTTTTTGTCATTCGACAAAACAAACCGCTATCTTCGAAAATATTCATTTAAATTACATGCTGTAAAGGGCCATATTGATTTTAATTAGATAAGGATTAATGCTGTATTGCTTAAAATTGCTTCGTAAATAAGCCATTATATATTGTAAAAAGTAAATGATAATAAATGGTTATTGTGGATTATCCCTAAGAGATAGATATATACCACAAGGAACTTTTTTGTATAACTTATTAAGGTGTACTGTAACTGTAAGTCTGTAATACATTATTTTGATCTATCTCGTAGGGTCCAGCCAACATCTGCAATGTAAACGATATAAATGAATTATTTACGATATAACATTACATAATTCTTAAATTATCAATACATCGGGGCTACTGCGCGTAGGTCAACGAAGGGTGCTACGGCTTACGCTAGAGACGTTATTTAGCAGTCGATTAGAGATCCTCAGGTGAAGAATTATCTAATATCGATCTAATCTATCTAATCGTTAGAACCCTTCAATTATTCGACTATTTTGGGCCTTGGCACTCGGAAATAAGATATAATCGGTTTGTTTTCTCATCATATCATCGATGGAAGACTGAAAACTCGGAAAGACAAATCTATATCTATTATCTATATCTATTATTACTATTATAAATGTTAAAGTAACTTTGTCTGTCTGTCTGTTGCTCTTTCTCTACCAAACCAATGAACTGAATTTGATGATATTTGGTAAAAAGCTAACTTGAACTCCAAGCAAGTTTATATAGGTTACTTTTTGCCTATCACATGACAACCAACCCTCTAAAACGCGAGCGATGCCGCGGCCGACAACTAGTATAAATATAATTTAAACTAGTCACTGGAATCGATCTAGTGTATGTAACGAGTACACGTGTTACTTTAATTGTAACAGAACACATGCGATTAACTAGTGATTTATTTCGTACGGTGCAAATTGCATATTAATTAATTAAAAACATTTGTTGATTACATATTTTCATTTGTAACCATAAATTGTTTGTACATTGTTATTATGTCTAACGATAAATAACTTTAGGGTAACGTTGCAGCATAGGTATAAACTATATTTATTCATCAATAAATCAAAAGCAAAAAAAACTTTATTTAAAAAAACTTTTATTTAATAGCTCTAAAAAGAAAAAAATAAAATGTTCCTCTAAAATTTTCATTATCAACTTATAACCTCATTACACACAATTTATATGATCATAAAAGCTGGTCGCGTGATCATTGATGAAAACCACATTAAAATCCATTGCGTAGGTAGTTTAAAAGATCTAAGCATAAAGACGGCGGAAAGCGACTTTGTTTTATACTATGTATATATGTAGATATTATTGGACGAAGAGCAATATTAGTTTCGTAATTTTCTATTTAAAAATTATTAAAATTTCTCTTACATTTTAGATAAAGAAATACTTTCATCTTGTATAAATATTTGAAATGCATCTGACTGCCTTTTTTAATTTGGATTAAAAACTTACACAAAGTTTGTGATATAAAACATGGCGGATGTAGGAAAGCACTATTAGTAATTGATTGTTGTGATGTTATCTTGTTATATTAGAAGTGGTTATGATTAGATTATTTGATATTAATTTTTTGTACTTTTACGTGTGGACATTCTAAATATATTATATGTGTATTGTATTATATAAATATAAGTTTAGAAAAATATATCATTTACACTTCTATCATTACAAGAAATAATGGAATGGAAGGAATGGTCAACGTGCTTTGATACCGTTCGCTAACTTTATAGTGGTAAGGGGCGGCATAATTTCTATCTGATAAGGTTATGCTGGTTTACGCCACAGTTCAAAACTACTCCGCAATATGAAATAACCAACTGCAGAATGCTTCAACTTTATTAAGTATGTTTGTGATGTTTTTTCATAATTAGAAGTTTAAAGTATAACACATGACCTAGTGTCTATTGGGATTAAATACTTAATTCATTTTTTGAACATATGTATGCAGGTTGTAAATAGGTATTGTACAAAAATATACGTAGCTTCAGCCTTCAGATAAAAATAAAATCTAATTAAAACAAATGTTTAGATCTTTTTTTCTTAACTTATATTTTTTGGAAAGTAAGAGATGTTTTTTAAGTAAGAAAATATCGTAAAGAAATAAACGGATTATGAAAAAAAAATCTTAGACCTTAAGCTTAAAATTCAACTGACAATACAGAAATGCTCCATTGATATTTCAAAGACAAGGCTAGAGGGATAATTAGTCATCGGTCTTTAGTCAACATTTTTATGCCTGCGAGCTACCACATAAGCCATTCACATATTGATTTACCTTTTTTATTGTAGCTGAAGCAAACATTAATTTCAAGTATAAAAAATGGGATTCCTTGAATTATAAACTTTTGTCGTATTTTTTTATTACCAGTCGTATATTTACGGGGAAATATGTTTGGACGTATTTTGTTTCTTTTTGATACATAGAGACAATAATTTTATATGAATAAAGTGTATGTACCTATAGAAGTGTGTGTATATAAAAATATTGTCAAAATATACACTCCTTTATCATGAACTTTTAAATGAACCTTTAGATGAGAGCTTTTGAGATATAAAATACAGGTTTTTTAATGTTATTTAGAGGTTATAGGTTTTTTCGAATATACCAATTAAATTAATCTACGACGTGGGAAAGGGCTTTGTCTATCAGGTCACTGTTGTCATTTAAACTGGTGATTTTTTAAACTGCATCTGTTATACAGTAACTATTTAAAATTGGTTGAGAATTATTAAACAGAGTCAGGACAGTTAAACTGCTTTTCTCATAGATGCAATACGCATCTATGTATATAAAGCAGTTTAACAATATAATAAAAATAAAATACAATTGGTAAATTTTTGTAGCAACAACATTAAAAATGTATAATAATTACATGAACTCTGTCCAACCATCGTTACGAGTTGATTACTATTTTTTTTAAACCGCACTTGGGCCTTGTACTCATTCAATTAAAATAATAAATTCTTGTATAGAAATTAAAAGTACCCACACCTCCATCTTCAGAAAAGAGGGGTGAGGGAGACCGGGTGATTTAATAATTAATGGTGGTGGCATTTCATTTTAATCGAATTTATCATAAATGTGAAATAATAAAAAATAACTTATTAAACCAAAGTCATGAAAATTTTTTGGTCGTTATGTCAAATCAATAAAATTCTAATACATTGAATAAAAATACACTTGTATTAAAACATGCACATGAACTGATTGAAGATGTGCATGTTTTAATTCACAAAATAGATGACACATAAATTGCAATTCGAATATTATCTACGAATATTATATTTATAGGTAAAACTATCCTACATCGAGATCTACAATGAAAATATTCGCGATTTATTGAATCCCGGCGCGGGACCTCTTGAGTTACGCGATGAAGGTGGCAGCGGACCGCCTGTTGTTGCAGGATTGAGCGAGGTAAGTACTGAATTAATTAATGAGGGTTATCATTTAATATATAAGTGTTGATACCTACTATGGGGTAGCTTTTATTTAAAATATACTGGGAATTCGAATGAGTACTGAATCACTCAGTCTCGCTTTAATCAATATGAAAAATACCAAACTTTTAATTACTTACGGATCTAGATAGACTGTTGAAACTATAAGAAATAGTGGTGGCAAGGCAGTAGAAACAGTTGACCACTAAATGCACGCGCAAAATGATAATAAAGCTTGCATTGGTTAAGTATGCATTAAACCTATTTGCGAGACATTTAAAGAGCGAATTTAAGTTTTGTTCGAATACGAATTTCCACCAGCTTTCTTTGTGGTCATTTTTTTCAGTTATACATATTTGGAGGGCTAAGAAAACGGTTATGTTTTTAAAATAATCTGCAAGACAAATTTCATAACAATTTTTTTGTTTTAAAGGCATTTTTGTGGAAAAAAATTTAAATTTTTTTGGAAATAATATAATTTTCCGTCTCGCATTTTTAAATTTGGACCGATAATTATTGTTTTAATATTGAAAAATAACCATTGGCTAATCATTTCTATAAATCAGAAGAAAAAATTAGATTCAAATTGATACTTTTTTATTTTAAGAAATAATCTAAAAACGTGATAACTCAAAAATGGTTCACTTTTGCGTCATGCGCACCTCCATCATCTCCTAACGGGAATAAGTCGAATTATCAATAACCATGTATATATGTTAAAATATATAAATAAATAAATGTGCTATCTAATGATTCTGGGTATTGGATAAATGATAGATAGCGTGATGTGAGTAGCGTGTTGTAGAATATTTGTGCATCGTGTAAATTACGATCACGTCACACACAGTAATTGGATTATTTTCTAAAACAATTTTATTGTGTGTTGATAAACAAATTTTTACCCGACTGCCCCAGAAAGGGGTTATGTTTTTCGAGCGAGTATATTTTGACCCGCTCTGTAGTCACGCGTTAGTTACCGATAAATGGCGTAAACGCTACCTCAAGTATAACCTATCCCTACAGTGTACTAAGTTGCAAGAAAACTTATTTATAAGTCGTCAAATTTTATTTCTCACAGAACATAAATCACATAACATCATAAGTATGAAAACAGTTTTTAAACTGTTTACCACCATTTAATGTCAACGATCTTAATATATTTTTCTGGGAAATATGTCTTTAATTTTTTATCAATTTCTATTGAGAGCTTAGGTCACTCTTGCCGATCTTAATAGTAATTAGAGCAAAAGTTCAGGTTGAGCTTATGATTATAGGTGTATTGCATCCGATTTGTGGCTATCTAAGATAAGTACGTTAAATATATATATATGAAATATTTATTCTGATTGTGCTTTGATACAATTTAAATACTTTATTTTTTTCCTAAAATAAGTCTGTTTCCTACCTTTGAATAACCCAGGTACGTGCTCTTGATGCATCTCATGTTGCCGAACTCCTTGCCAGAGGCGATCGTTCAAGAACAGCGGAACCAACTTACGCAAATCAGCATTCGTCGAGAGGACATGCTTTACTCAGGTAGGCATCGGCATAAAGTACTAAATAATTTTTCTACCATTTCAAGTAAAGGAGTGTTATGTCAGTTACACGTATATTTTCGCTAATTCTTTTACGCGGCTAGTCGATCACGGCTGCTATTATGCATCAGCTCGTTGCAGTTGGAGATTTTGATCTCTGCAACCTTATTCTGATTTTGTTTATATATTTTTTACCTGATACAAACTAGATGATGATGTAAAATAGAAATACGTCATAATTGTTCCCATTCATTTGTTTTATTAGCGTATCGGTGAGCAAAACAGTTTCAAATGGTATTCAACGTGGGCGGTTGTTCCTCATCGATCTAGCGGGATCCGAACGTGCTGGTTTAAGAGCGCGACGTCTTGAGGGCGCTCACATCAATCGGTCACTGCTTGCGCTTGGCAACTGCATTATGGCGCTCTCTGGCGGTGCCAGGTAATAGATTATTAAAATCTATAAGTTTGTTTAGTTTTAAGAAGGTCTTAGACAAGCATAATTAATTTCTCGATAAGTATTTCATAGAAAAAAAAACAGCCAGGATTTGATCATATTTTATTATAATAAATATTTATTAACTCAGGAGCGGATTTATATTTGCACCCTAGGATATGACTATAACTGAATATGGTTTAACCTTTTTTATCGGATACATGAATATTTTTTTTTTTGTGATCTTGCCACATAAACGAGAATAAGTAATATCATATATAAATTTTACTTATTTACATGATTATGACTTATGCATAAAAGTTCTAATAAAATCATTCCACAAATCACTAAGGACTTATTGTGATGTTTAACTACTAATTAGGTACATTACATATATCCTGATTACTTAAGTTTACTTGCAGAGTTCTCCGACATAGACCCTAAGATTCTGGTGTATTGTCAAACTAATTAAAGAGAATCAGACACTTTTACTACTTCTTACTATTTTTTATCTTCCTAGCATTATTATATGCCATGATGTTGTATTAATGATTCTCGATCGAAATAATAAGAAAAACTTCTGCAGAATTCCAGGGTGATTATTTATTAATATCTTTGTCAGGTACGTAAATTACCGAGATTCGAAGCTAACGCGGTTGCTGCGCGAAGTGTTGGGCGGGCGCTGTCGTACGGCCATGGTGGCGCACGTGTCCCCCGCAGCAACGCACCGCGACACCACGCGGTCCACGCTGCATTATGCACAACGCGCCTCTGCGATCACTAACAAGGTCTATAACGTTTTGTAAAATATAAGTAAATAATACGTTTTTTTTTACTAGGTTCAATGTGCTTATTTCTGTCTATAAATCAACTCGTGTTCGACGATGAAAGAAAATTTCGTGCGAAAAACTGTATGATTCGAATAAAGTTTTGCCAGTGACGTATCCTCCAAGCAGCGTAATAAAACACTGCTTCAAAACACGCTTGGTTTTTGTTTGCTCATATATCTCCTATCCTAAGAGGAGGGTGGGAGTCTCTATTCAGGATAGAAAAATTATTGGCTGTTTCTTAAACACTGCTTCAAAACACGCCAGGTTTTTTTTTGCTCATATATCTCCTATCCTAAGAGGAGGGTGGGAGTCTCTATTCAGGATAGAATAATTATTGGCTGTTTCTTTTGTCTTTGTGAATATTCTAGCCGTAACATATTCGGTTGCGAAATATAAATTATTAATATAGTATACTCATACTCACTTTAGAGTTGTTACCTTTCGTAAATTGTAAACAAATTATTTTCAGGTTGAACGTGAACTGATTGAAACTCCGATGCATTTATCACAATATCGTAATGTTATTCATGAGCTGAGGGATGAAATCGCACGACTTAAAACCAAGATGAAAGATGATCGTTCAAAGTAGGTTTCTGGTACTATTATTAAAGTAGTTTTTTATAAAATTAGTTACTTAATTATTCAACTTAATTTAATACGTATACTTGTTGATGGATGTAAACATCGGTTCCAAATTTTTCTCAACAGAAGTAGAGATGAACAACTAAAAATCAACGAAGTGTTATCTAAAGAAGAATGCGAAGAGAAATCAGCCCATTTAAAATCTCTTCGCGAATCGATCGTGTCCACGTTCAAGCAACAGATGAGACTGAGGAGGCGATTAATGGAGTTGGACAGTCACTTGTTGGGACTCGCGCTGGACGCGGAGAGACAGCATGCGGCTATCTCACACTGGGAAGCTCGTTTCAATAGACTCTATAAGCCCATTAGTTTCACTGGGTCAAGGCTAAGCACGCAGCAAAGTTATAGGTATCTATACGTTGTCTTTATATAAGATGTAATTGTTAGGAAACACTGTCTGGCTAATATATTTTTAGTTTTGAAAGATCGTAGGTTGACATTCGTACCTATATACATATACATATAATATTTATTATACACAAAAAAATAGTATAATAAACTAGTATAAAACAAAGAAGCTTTCTGTTTCTCTATATATGTTCGCTTTTTATCGAAGCAGTTTTTGATCAAATCAAATCAAATTCCATCAATATAATGAACGATATGCGAGGAAGGTTTGTAATTTGTATATATAATTTATAATTTATATTTGTAAATATTCTGAACTGGGACGATCTTTCATCCGAAAAACTGTTTTCACACTCCTACAGGGCTAACAATGGCTAAACTTTAGAAGATACATCAAAAGCTAGCTAGGTAACTTGCTGTAACATTAAAATTTCGACCTTGGCAGCTGACATTATCCAACTTTCTATTGGCCGTAGATATTTAAATCTATATGTTACGATAAATTATTTTTCAGTTATGCCATACTTATATTAATAAATAAACGTTACAATATAAATATAACCATAAAATATTTTCTTGCTAAGAGTAGTTCACATTTTATTTGCGAAGTCTATACAATAACTTACGCTATAACATACAAAGATTTGATCGATTTCCCGATTATTATTTTGCGTTACTTTACGGTATTTATCGTCCCAGAGGGGGCACAGGCGCTTCGAGCACCGCTAGCGGCGGAAGCGGCTCCGAGCGCGCTGAGGCGGAGGTGGCAGTGGAGCAGGCGTGGGCAGAGCTGGCGGCCGTCGAGCGTGAGCAGGAGACCGCACGCGCAGAGCGTCTGCGCATCGAGCGACAGTTGGAGCAGGTGCGGCTGCGGGGCGCACAGCTCGAACAGGTGAGGCGGAAGCAAAATTTTCATCGTCTTCTTGGTAATGTAAAGATTTAATGTTATATATTCTGTTTAAGCGCGATTACTGCTATTTTAACTGTCAATAATTAAACGGTCTCGATTTTCCCCTTCGGCATCAACTCTCCTATCCCGCTGTTTAATCTTCTACTGTCTCTCTTCTTATCTCTCCTGTCCGTCCGGGGACGGTCAGCGTGCAGTACGATGATCGCTAAGCTTGGTGCAGGAGCTGCCAGCGCACATTGAGAATGGTCCGGAGCGAGAGGTGCTGTCGCTGGTGTGTCGCGTGCATGAGCTGGAGGCGGACAAGCTGGCGCTGCAGGGCGAGCGCGCGGCGCGGGCGCACGAGCTTCGCCGGCGGGACCTCGCGCTGCAGCGACGCGACGCGCAGCGACGACTCACTGACGAAATCATCACGAGACAGCGACGCGCACTCGAAGGTCTATTAATGTGCTTTAATACTTCATGGTGATGTGAAATATGCGATGAACTGATTTCAAATAAATATTTACACTACAATCTCTTATACTTACAAATATATTTTTGACTGGATTTTTTTTATTTCCATTGTAAGCTTACAATTACATGCAATAATAATAATCAGCATTTATTTGAAATGCAGTTTGTGACTTAAGAGGACTACAAGAGCTAAGTGCCCTTGAGAATCGCACGCACACACTTACAAAATCGACAAAAACGGCAAGCCCGTGAACTAAGGGTTAAGCGAGGTAACGAGGTTACGCCCAAATATTCTAATAGATGGCGCCAAACCGAGCGAAGTAAGATCAATCATAAATCTCATAAAAAATAGATAGGACAACAGAATTAGTTTTATTTCTTTCGATGTTAGTTAACAAATGATTATAAAAAAAACGGATTCAATTAAACTTACAATATTTTTATTTATATTTTGTACACAATAAAATAGACAGTTAGTTTTAATCTTTTTTTTCTTTTATTTATATTATTATACCTACCACAATTAGTTCTTATACTAAATATTAAAACATACCAATTTTTAATATTTTATAAAAGTTTGATAATGTATTTATATAATAAAATCGTAAGTGTTCGAAACCTGTAGTGTAGTAACATATAGCGTAGTGTTTGTTCGTTTTATTAATATCGGTTCACAAAGAAAATATATATTCAATTAAAAAAAAAAACATCTAAATATTTACAAGAAAAAAATGTCGTCAAGTCGATTTGATTGAATCATTGGTTAACTAGATTAATCATACTAGGTTTAATTATAAATCTCATAAAAATAGATAGGATATTAGAATTATTTGTATTGCTTTGGACTGTTATTCGAAAATGATTAAAAAATAAAACTGATTTAATTAAACTTAAAATATTTGGATTTGGTACTACAAAAAAAAAAAAACATTTAGTGTTAATTTTTTTATTAAAATATTTTATTTAATTTCACTTGTATGTATGAATGTATGTACGTATGTCCTGAAATCTTGCAATCAATATTACACCTACTTCCATTGAAGCTATGGAGCTGAAAGTTGGCACACATATTTAGTCTCGATGACAATCCACGATTCATGAATTGCTTCCATTTTCAATCCAATATGGCGGACGTTACTAAAAATTACAATTTTTGAATTACGTACAAATGACACTTCTAAATATTCTAGTTCTCTGGTTCACAACAATTACAGTTTTTTTTTCCATAACTTTAATTCCTATTATAAACAAAATCGATAAAATTAAACTCTTACGCAATATAAATAGCTTCCGTGTTATTGTTTTCGACTTTCTTTATTCTGTAAAAAATAAATATATGTTAGTAATTATATTTTTATTTATTATAAACGTATGTATTTAAAAATTATGTATTTAAATATGCCTCATAGTACTTTTAATGAAAAATATCAAATTGCTTCGAGTTGATGGGGATCGAACGTAGTCACTCACAATTGATTTTTTCCTTACTTTCACCAAATACTCTATCATAATATTTGAATAACAGCTCGAAAAATCGGATTCTATGCGAACTGATTGCACATTTTTTCTAATAGATGTTTTCAATATTTATAATTTATAAAAAAAAAATATGTTTACTAAAAAAATACTCTTACCTTTTAATATCGTTCATATGTATGTTCAGCGCTTAATTTATATAAACGTTTTTTAGTTTTCCTCACGCGTTTCACTTCATTTCCCATATTTACACAATTAAAATTTATGACAAATAATATAATAAAAAACAAATGCCTAATTACTACTACATTATTTTAACTTAATATATTTATCTACAAGAAAGAATAATATTTATTATAAGAAAACATGAATTTACAATTAAAATTACAAAAAAATATCTCGTAACGTAATTAATGATGCTCGTAACGAAAAGATCGACACATCTGTATAGCATCAGGCCTCGGCCGGCAATGTCTGTACACGGCGTTTACGCACACATGCGTACGAATTTTGTTCGAAAATAAGAATATCTGATTTAAAAAACATCTATTGATTTTATTAAAAAAGTGACGCAGAGGTTAAGTAATATATTGCTTGTAGAATAATCTGACAAAAAACCAGAATTATTGAATGTATATAAGTATAGTTATTATTTATTAAAAGATTTGTTTAGAGGTAACTTTGTGATTTTTTTCTATCGAACCAAATTAATTACATCATGTTTTCAAAATAGCAAATAACTAGCATGTATCCTGAAGATTGTCATATATTTTTTTTATTTAGTTTACTGCATTGGATCATATACTTTTTTGCATTATAAAACTTGCATTTAGCCCATGTAGTCCCCTTAAAGAAGTTTTTACAATCGTTTATCCCAAACATTATTGCTCAAAGGGTGAAAAAAGTTTCATATGTCCGTTTTAGGGGTTAAAGCTTGTATTGTACCAAATTTCATCAAAATAGATTCAGTAGTAAGGCCGTAAAAGCTCAATAGAACGACACAGTTACTTTCGCCGTTACGTTTATATTATTTTTTTGAATTATAATTCTAAATTAGATTATCATCATTTTTTTTTATTTACAGAATATGGCATCGGTGTCCAACAAGATTTAGCTCAACTCTACGAATTATATCAACAAGAAATTCATGCGTCTACTTACACTGACAGTAATGATTATTACACTCCATATCGTTTGCCACCTATTTCATTGAGGTAAAATTTATTACAGATATTAAAATAATATTAATATATTTTCACGTAAACAAAATATAAATAGTGGCTTTCGTCTTCTCTGGAACCTACATATTCTTTCACTTTGTACGCTATTTAACGTTAGTTTTTCTATCTATTTAAAGGAAACATTTGAGTTTCTTGGGGTAGGTCCCCATTATTCTTTATTAAGATCTTCGCGGTACCTTATGCACAAAATGCCTGTGTAACTCTTTGTAATTTCACAGTAACTCTTTTACTGCACAGGCCAAAAATTTATCGAATTGCCTTTCCAGAAAACAAAAAAATTAAAAACAAATTGTATATTTTAAAAATCTGACAAAAATTATTACCTCAATAATCATTTAGACGGCTTAAATTAATTATTGTAACATTTTATTACCTTAAAATATTTATTAGTGTATAATAGTCATATATAATATAAATATTTATATATGTATAAAGTATAAGTATTGGTGTGTAAATATTTGTAGGTATGTATACTCTATTCCAACCATAAGAGGAGTAAAGCCAAATAAACAACATTTGACAGCAAATTGACGCGATATCATTGGTCGAGAGCTTTATTAATCTATGATACTCACTATGGATTTGTGAAAAAATGGCCTTTTATGTTATCGGAATTTTGGAAGTAAAATTAAAGAGTAAATAAGAAGTTAAGTAGAATAGTAGCGCACAATACAGCTAAGTTTTTAGCAAATCGCATGAAATACGTAAATCTAAGGTTTGTTTATTTTTTTTCCTACTTCTATAGGTTACAAGTTTATGATTGCACCGCCTACCAGGATTATGTTTTTAAAAAATCTCTTTTAGATTGTGTTGTCTGAAAGAGATAGCAATGATGGTGTACAATAAATTATACAATTAAAGACCGAGGAATGAAATGTTGTACTTAAATTTGATCTTAAAATTTAATTCTCTTTCGCCTTACAGTATGGTTTTGTGCAGATACGAATATTATCGACTATATTTTTAAGGTTGATTATGGCAGTTATAATGTTTTGAGATAACGCAATTCCAATCGTCTAGACATAATTCAAAGTTATTACTACTGAAACGATTTTACATCAGTATTCAGTAGTGTGTTGAAGTAAGACCTTAAACAGGTCTCGAGCTAATTTGCGTATTATCAATTATTTTTTATCATTCAGCGAACCCAGTAACAATATATACTTAATAAGTAGTATTTTTAAATGAGATCGCATACTTAATTAAAAAATCGGGCTAAACCCATGATTCCGTACACAATCTTGTTTCGGCGGAAAAGAAAAATTTCGTGAGGAAACATGTATAAACACTGTGGAACGAGTCGTTTCAGAAGATGCAAACCTACTAACGAAAAGTAACGGAGAGATCTTTTTCATTGAGACGTTTAGTAGTGATATGTCTTGTAGGCATTGTCCATCGATAGTCTTTCGCTAGATTAGAACGGATGGTGCATGTTTCTAATAACCATTTTTTCTGCTTTACAATATAGTATGTCAGAGTTGGCGTGGTCGGAGAGCTCGAGCGGGTCTGGACGAGGCTCGAGCTCGGGCTCGGGTGGCGATCGCCGCCTGCCGCAACTCGCGCCAACGCCGCGCCCACGAACGAGATATAGGTAGTTATTTTAACAATATTTATTATACATATATCACAAATCTCTTACAATCCAACACTAGCTACGAAGGCTACAGAATACATATAAAGATTGTTTTCGAACGCAAAATGACAATAATAATCAACTAAATAATAAGTCTAAATCATTTTCCGAACGTTCATTAGGGAAAATGTATTGAGAAGCAATTGATGTTATAAAGATATTAATTAATTAATGTAGCAAAATCGAAATTACTTGTTATACTAAGAATTATGATACAAAGGAATACTAATAATAAAATTTTATGAACTGACAACCTTGACTAAACTCTGAGTGCAGTGAACCCGAAATGGAGCTATAAAAATCGTTGATCCTGTGCCTGAATTCGCAGCGAACGTTAATAATTTTTAGGGCTCGTAAATAGAGAGTGGTCCTTTTGTTTGCATACAAGTTGTGAACTATAATACATCCTGAGTAGATGGCTTTTATCTCTTCTATATATACTCATTCGTTGTAGTCAAGCAAGCGCAACCACCCTAAAGCGTTACTCGAGCGACGATAGTTTGGTGATCACCGCCCCGCGCGCGAGCGACCGCGCCGCGCCTTGAACTGCATCCACATACGGAGCCTTCTCGTATCATTGGTATGGCAACTATGACTTGTAATGTTCAAATCGACCATGGTTTGAAGGTGGATTTTCTCATTCGTGTGTATGAACGATGAAATCCATTATTTTCTATATATAAACCGGTAAATGATATAATCTTTACAAATTAACCTTAAAATTTATACTAGTTTACATTAGCAGCCTGTAAATTTCCCACTGCTGGGCTAAGGCCTCCGCTCCCTTTGAAGAGAAGGTTTGGAGCATATTCCACCACGCTGCTCCAATGCGGGTTGGTGGAATACACATGTGGCAGAATTTCGTTGAAATTAGACACATTCAGGTTTCCTCACGATGTTTTCTTTCACCGCCGAGCACGAGATGAATTGTAAACACAAATTAGCACATGAAAATTCAGTGGTGCTTGCCTAGGTTTGAACCCGAAATCATCGGTTAAGATGCATGCGTTCTAAAACCACTGGACCATCTCGGCTCTTCCTATCCTATCCTAGTTTAGAAAAGTGTTATTTGTGACTATTAGCGACCATGCATGTAGAGTTTTGAGTTTTCACCTACTTGAAATTAGACATTGCTATACAAAGTATCATTTACAGAAGACTTATTATGAAACTTTTAGTCGTAATTTATATAAATATTATCAAATATTATAGAAGAAGAATAGTGTATTGCAATAAAATTATTGTGTTTTTTGGTGTTAAAGCTTTATTCTGTTACGTTAATAAAAGTACTGCGAAAAATGTATTTGTTTTATTTTACACCCAAATAAAAGCGAAAATAGAAACAAAATAAAAAATGAGATTTAGATCACTTTTATTTAACTTCATTTGTAACAATGTTTAGGTATAAATATTATTTATTAAACACTAAACTGGTAACTTAATTTCAAATAATCTCTTTTGAATCTAACATCTAATCTAACATAAAACGAATGTTAAATCATATTTCTAAGCACTGCAGATTGATAATAATTCAATATAATTAATTAAATACCTTCCATACCAAATGCAACTTTTACAATATATATTTTTGAATATAAATATAATAAATACCTATTCTAAGTAATATGACTATTTTTTACTCGATGAGCTTCATTAAACTCAACAACTATATAAAATAATATAAGTTTGGACGACATTTTAAACAAGATTCTGAATAATATTTGTAAAACTAGAGACATTCTAGTTATATTAACAGAACTAGATAGTTATAAATGTGTTCAGAGAATGTCATCGTTTTTATTGTTCCTCCTTGAACTTACACTTTTTACACTCGAGCTATTTAGCCCTCAGATTACTTTACGAGATAAAAAAACAACAGCTAGCAATAATATAATAAAAAATTGACTTTTTCTACTTAAATTCAACTAGTTACTAGACCTTCGAAGACGATAAAAAGTTAAATAAAAAAACATGCCTATTTACGAAAAACTTTCTAAAAGATTCGAGAGTAGATTCTATAAGACTAAAACTAGATATAAAAATAACAATGATATCTTTAAAACATGAAATAATTAAACATGTTTAACAGATGAACATAATTTATAATGATAATACATTATAGGAACAAAATTCCATCGTCATTATTACTACTTTAGTCAAGATAAAATCGTTAATGAATCATAGACAATAGACGAAAGTCCAGTAGACAATGTTGAAGAATATAAAAAGGAGAGGAAACAAGAGACGAGATCGCTTGTCTATCCAAGTTGCGATCTCTTGCGGGGTCATCTGAGTCCAAGTGTGGTGTTGGGGGGGTTCATCAGAACCCTCGCTGCCGTTGTTGCGAGGCTGCCTGCCCCCCGAAGCTATTAGGTCGTCGTAGCTCTGTGTTGTGATTGTTGGCAAGTTGAGGGCAGATGGGAAGCTCTGTTTTAATAAATAAAATTATATATAAATACCTCATTACATAATACATTTATAAATCATTAATATTTTGTTTGTTTTTCAACTATAAATAAATATTGTTACTGTCTTTATTTACCTCTTCCATTACAGTGGTTGCATAAAACAATTAAAATGTTTAAGGTAAGAAGTTCAAGAAATAAACACAAGTATTTTATTAATATTATTATGGACAAACTATTTGGGACATTAAGTATGTTTTGTTGTCAATGTTCTGGTTAGCCATGTAATACTTTAGAACAGTAATCGACATTCATTAAAATACACTAACTAAACAAAAGCATTATATTAAATAGGAGAGTGTGCGAACTTTTAATTTGAGTATTAAGTGAGGCTGTTTTATATACCTTATTTTATTATTTCTGACTGATGACCTATTCGATTCGTTTAGTATGATTTTTTACGTAATATGATTTGTCATATAACTCACATGTACAGTAAGGTAATTGTTATATCCGGGTCCGGCGGGGTCGCTGCTGGTCTCCTGCTGCAGCGAGGAGCATGAGCGCGACTTGCTGAGCTGCGGCGACGACTCCCGCAACTCCTTCTGCAGTTCCTTGCGCGCCAGTCGAGGCGTAAGCGTGCTCTTAAGAATATACTTGCTGTTCACTTTCTTCAAACTTACCACTTTCCTATAAATAAGAAATAAAATATACTAAGAATAAAATATAGTAAACGTTATTTTAGGTGTTGTTGATTTATTTTATCATGTCGATGTAACCTTAAACTTTTCTGACTATTAATGTCATAATCGTCATTTCCGTGCCCTTAGCCCCGATTATTGCGGAGCCAGTTACCTGCCTGATGCCGTTAGAAATATTCCCTCCTTGTGAATGTATGTGATGGGATGATTTCCTGGCACCAGGTTGTTGAGACGTAAAAAAACCTCTTATTTGCTACTTACAAATCTACGGTTAGAGATTCGTGTTGAAGGATGAGTAAGACAGTGCAACTATAGGCACAAGGGAGACAACATTTCAGTTCTCATGCTTGGTGGTGCATTGGCAATGTAACGTATGGTTATTTTTTTACGTCGCTAATGTTCGTGGGCAATGGTTATCATTAACCATAAATTGGCTCATTTGAAGGTCCGTCCATCTATGCCATAAAAACAAGTACAAAAACAAGTTTCGTTGACAATTTAAACGCACTCGAGAAAATAAGTTACTAACCAGCTTCCTGGAATATAGTAGATGCCATATATTTGTTTAATAATAATAACAATATATATTGATGGTTATATATTTCCAACACATAATCTTCAGATATTACACTGACAGTATTTAAGTAGTAAGTTCTATATGTAACGTGAGTGTTTTGATGAAAATATATTTTATAATGTCCCATTTTTTTCTATCATCATCATCATCATCTTAATAAAATTAATAGTAACTTACTTTCTGCGCCAAATAGTGTTAACGAAGGCGAACTCCACCAAGGCTGAGAAGATGAAGCCAATGCAACCAAGGAACCAGATCTCGCTGGCTTTGATGTAAGAAACTTTAGGCAAAGTCTTCGCTTGTGATGACGCAAGTGTGATAAATGATAGCATCGTACTTGTTCCTATAACGTAACAAAATATTTTTTTTCTTTATTGAAAAAAATTATAAGCAATTATATGGGACCGACAGGATAGTTTTCCTAGTAAAACACTAATCACTATTTTTCGATACAAATAAGTCAATGTCTTCGGGGTTATTGCATAGTATAATTTGATCCTTATTAAATCCATTATGATTTAATTAAATTTTGAAAGGCATTTTCATAACATTAAAAATGAGTTTTCAATAATACACATGATTGGAATCTGAATAAATCAAATCAATTTGATTCAAGTAAACTTCACAATGACACGTTTTTCAATCGTCAATAAAAGAAGAAACCTGCATGTGACTAATTTCAACGAAATTCTATCACATGTGTATCCACCAATCCGCATTGGAGCAGATTAGTGGAATATGCTCCAAACCTTCTCTTCAAAGAAAGAGAAGGCCTTAGCCCAGCATTGGGAAATTTACAGGCTGTTAATGTCATATTAGTAGTGATAAACGTTACATTTATATATTTTTTCGAAAATAATTAATAAAGGTTTTCATCTTGAATCATTTCGTGTTGACTTACCTAACGTGATTCTCGGTGCAGAAGCATCAGCTTGTAACCAAAATGTAACCCATGACATAGCAACTATCATCATTGAAGGAATGAAATAATCCATAAGGTAGTAACCCACTTCTCGGCCCAATTTAAAGGTAAACTTCAATGCACTGTAGTTACCAGCTGAAAATAATATATTTTTTTAAGAATTTCCTAATAAAAGTACATCCTTAAATTACATCCACAAACATATAAAACGACATTACATCTACCTCCTAGGCGCATATTGACTATATCGCCTCTGACAACGGACTCGTTCGTCCAAAAGTCTAGGAGAGAGTATTCAGTTAAATGTAGTTCAGAAGAAAGTCGGACTGGATTTTCCTTTTCCCACATTAAACGTAAAATAGAAGCGTTGTATTTCCCTGAAAAAATGTTTACAATTTATCAGAATACTAAATATTATGTAATATTAATTATAATTTGTAATTTCAAAAAATATTATATAATTTCTTAAAATAAAAGTATATCCATAATTTATTAAATTTAAAAAAATCGTTATATATGTATTGTAAATAAATTAAACTCACAACTTTCTAGGTTCATTGAGCACTTTTGGTCGTCAAACGGAAATTTCTGGAGATTCATCCAACAGTATAGAACTGCTTGCATTCGACGACTGAACAAAACCTCTCCATCAGGTGCTATTGAGATTAGCACATCCTTACTGTCGGTTCCCATGAGACTTGACGATTGTTCGTTGGACATGTACAAATGAGGAACCCATATTCGCTGTCGGAGATCGCTCTCTCCGATAATTTTTGTGCGTTCAGGTGAATATAAGGTGTAGGCAAGCCGCGCGTCCGTCCATCTTAATTGTAGAAGGAAATGCAATTTGAAATTCTGTAAAAATACATTGTAATCAATTAATTTAAATTTAATAATTAAACAAATATGTTTGTATTATAATTAATATACAAGACCCAATAAAATTAACGACATTTAATTAATATTGTACAGTATTGAAGGAATATAATGTGCTTAAAAACAGACGTATTTTTGCAAAAAATATTTACAGTATTGATTCAAATTACAAAGCGGTACGTGCGGTCATTTATATTTACAGAATGTTTACAGTTGATGCTGTTTCTCTTGATAAGAGTTAATATAGTGTGACAAAAAAACAGTAACAAAAGTTATTACATTCTTTGATTTCAAGAAGTTCGAAAAACTTCAAAAAGTTGACGACAACTTCTTCGTCGATATTAAGAAGACCTACAAATCTTACACAACGTTTTTGCGAATCTGTTATTTGGTTAAATCCGAAAAAATATACGAACAAACGAAATTTAACAGTTCCTTTTTATAATAAACTAGTCGCCTAGATTCGCCATCAATACATTTAATTTGTACATAGAAGTGCAATAACTTTCTAATTACATGTTATTATATTATTTGCTTGAAATATGTAATGATTTTTCTTACCAAATCGTGTGCTTCAGCGGGTTGTATAAAGTATACGTAAGCGCTGGCATGTACATACACCACTTCCCCTGTCTGATAAGTAGGGAGGAGTAGTCGGTCGTAGCGACACTCGTGGGCCAGGCGTGATAGAAACTCCGACTGTGTGTAGCTATCGCCCTTGTCGAGTGATGGACATTCCATCAAAGCATTCTGTCTGAAATTTATAAATAATAATACTTTTTTTAAAATTAATCAGGCAGTTTGGTAATGGTCACCCGATAGGTGGTTACAACTAACCATAAATATTACCACTAAATGATATACTAATTATACGTTACATCGTCAATTTGTCACATACCCTGGGAAATAATGTCCCTTGTGAACACTGGCTCACTAACCTTTGAAACCAGAACACAACAATTTTAAGTACTTCTGCTTGAAGTTGAAATGTGAGTGGGTAGTACCTACCCAGATGGAAAAAGCCTTACAAAAATACCAACAAGAAAGTTATATTTTCATTATGTATCATAATGCGCCTATGTTTTTTACAAGAGCCGTAACACATATTACGCAATATGTTGAAAAACCACAACAGGTTGTGGCTATGAGCCTAAGAATTAAAAATTAAGCATTAAAAATAATATTCCTGATCCTCCAATACGCGTTTTATATCATTATCCGATTGAGTTAAAACTTTGTATAGTCATTATTGACACATGCAAGAAGGCTTCTGGCATAGTGTCCTCAACGAAGAATGGATAGTGCGTAAATCGTGTTGGATATTTAAAAATAAAGAAGCAGAAGCAACGCAAATGCATTAGCTACTAAACAGTATCAAACATCCAGACATTTTTACTGCATAAAAATATTGTATTATACGGAAATAACAGACTCTTCACGAGCACAAAGCAAATATTTGTGACGTTATATCTTAATATTGACATAATATGCTTTATCACGGTAGCTATTCGGTTATTAAGTACTTATTCTTATACAATACCTCAGTGTTTAAAGAAAGATGTTATTCTAAGTGAATATATGGATTCATGGAGCTGCAAGGTCGAGGGAACCTACTACTAACGGCAACTATGCTAATATTTGTCGTTCTAGATAACATTGTGAACGAATTAACTGAGATATCAACGAGATTTTCTCTAAGATTAATCGTTAAGCTGCTTGCTACATGTGTATTATCTTCTTACGTATTTATATTACAGCGAAGTAGACATTAACTGCAGTATCTGCTTTTGCCAGTTTCCAAAACTTGTAAATATTGAAACCCTTACAAGTTATTAATTACAGTAATTTTTAAAGACTCAAGAAAAAGATTGTAATCGGATTACCACATAACTTTTCTATAATTATGTATTTTACTTGTTTTGCGTAAAAACGGGTGTGGCAACTTCATTATTGGTTTATCTCAGGAAAGATGGTTTCTACTGATCTAAGAACCATAACCGTAGGTACGGTAATTGAAATCACTTGAGATATAGTGCGACTATATGTCTCTAAAGTCGGATATTTCTCTTGAAAGAAAACTATTATAGCTTTGAACTTATAATCAATTAACACATATTATACTTATAATATGACACATCTTCATTCGTATAAAATCACAAGTTAAATAGTGTCGACCTTTTGAACGGTTTTACCCACGGTGACCAATCTCATGTAAGATTAGCCAACTGTCTCACGGACATAAGTACTGCTAGACTAGTTTATTTTAGTAATTTTCACAATCTTATGTCATATAGAATGTTGTTATGGGACAATGCAGCAGATATTGAAATAGTATTTATTCTGCAGAAAAGAGCTATCCGAACTATTTAAAATATTAGCTCTAGTACATCATTACGCGAAAAATTTAAAGAAATAGGTGTATTAATGGCTGCTTCACAATATATTTATGATAATATAATGTTTATACAGAAGAATATACAAAAGTATTCCATAAAAGCTGATATACATACTATTAATACAAGAAATAAGAATAAACTTGTAGCCCCTACTTTCCGTTTGCATACGGTACAGAGAACATTTTTGGACAATGGTATACGCATGTATAATAAGATACCAGGAAATGTAACCAATTTACCATTTACGAAATTTAAAACGTTTATTATATTATAGTCATATTTATACCATGATTGGTACTAGGAATTGAAATAGGTTAATGATTATTAATTAGTAGGTGCCTTGTCTTATAAGCAGCGTAAATTGACAGTTGATCGTCATAATGAAAATAGTAGATACGATTTTATATCCTTTTAATCTTATTGGTACTGTTTTTCTTTTTTATTAATAATGTTTGGATGCACAAGCCGCAAGCAATTGTAACTACATATATTATCAAAAATATATAGTATATAAGTTTTTTTAAAATATTTTTAATCGACTGACAGGTTAAAGAGTTATAGGTTACATCGTATCAACTGGTGGTTTTAAATACGTATATATTGTGTTAATTTTCCAGAATTAGGATGATGCTGTATATTAATTAAGATCATTAATCGAGGTTACAATTATAAATAAAATTATATTATCGGAACAATTGTAAATATAGAATGATTTGAAATTATTTAATTGTAGGTTTAATATGGTATAATGTAGGTATAGTTCAAACTAAGTTCATTACTGCACTACTGTAACCGTGTTTATATTTAAACACTTTGAATCTACCTACCTCATTGTTTCTGATAACATGGTATCATATTTAAATCATATATACACAATATTTAATCCAAACACACGTATAAATTTAAACTTGCAGTAGATAGTATTTTTTTTAAAATAAATACATAAAGTCGACTCATTACCATAAATTGTTTTAATGAATCACTGTACCGTATTTGTTGTAGGTAAGCCATAACTATTTTTGTTATCAAGATTTACTTAAAATTTGTCGACTGCTTTTAATACCGAGTTTTCGATCTTAGAATAAAGAACAGTTTTTATTTAATCTTTATTATTTAATTCGTTTTGGTAAAATCATAATAATAAAAGATTCTGATATATCATTACCTATAACTGGAAATTTAATTAAAATGAATTGAAATGGGCTTCGGTTAATTTAGTTGTCGACTCAAAAGATTTTACAATTTTTATACAAAATCTCATATTAATAAATTATAAAACCTACGTTTTATAATTTATTATGTTAGTATTTGTAATTCAATATAAATTATTTATGTACGAATGAAGATTAACTAAATTTCCCGAATTCTTTCGTTAATTTAGAATCTACATTCCGTAGCGCTAGCAACCTTACAATTAATTTGATCATGTATGACGTAAGTATTATTTGTTTCAAATTGAAAAAAAAATATATAGCTTAAGTGTGGTATATAAATTATTGTTAGTTCTGTTACTATTTTGAATTTATTGACTTACCCTATATTAACTTACACGATTAAAGTACCTAGTAAGATAATCATAAAATGTAGAACCTGATATGAATTATCTTTAAGTGCATGTGACTAAAGAACTGAGTAAAAATTTTGCAACTGCTTCGTTGGTCTAGTGGCTAGCTTGTACGGCCGCAGAATATAAGGTCTTGAGTTCGAATACAGGTTGGGATTAGGAATATTATAAAATGACAGTTCGGAGTCAAGAGTTATCAATATTATACTCCCATGCTTCGAAAATCATGTCAAAGTCCTGAATCTGATCTCTTAGACTATCAGAGTGAGGAATGAACAGCGCACAAATTTTTACATTAGGTATTATATCTACTAAGGAATTGTTCATTCACAATAATGAATAACCAAATTCAATTTAGTTTATATTTTAATTATATAAACACATTTTGTCATCTTAAGTATGTAATCTTACGTTACTTTACGATGTGGGGATAAAAAAACATCGCTGATAGCTTTATTTTAATAGATGACATTTAATATTTATGATTGCCGATCTATCTTCATTTCAGACGCACACGCAAATTTGCTCTAATTAAGTTTATCTCATGAAAAAGGATACTACAAACTTTGTCATCACATATTATAATTAAAGTATGATAAACCTTGTCTTTTAATTTATTAAACAAATTACACTTTATTAGTATATGCTATTTTCACACTCGGTTCATACACTTAAAAAGGTAATTAATTTTAATGTTAGAAGATTGGTCTAAGCGTGATTTGGTCTAAAAAAATTAGTAGATCCTTTACATCTAACAGACTAGAAGTAATTACTATAAAATAGGTCGTGTATAGGTTTTTCTAGGTAGATATAATAAATTTGTAATTGTACATGCCCACTATTCTATTGAGGGAATTTAATATAAAATAGGGTCATCTGACTAGGTATTCCTGTAATCAAAGTTATGAAATAAGAATAATTATCAAGATTTACTTAACAAATGTAGAAACAAATAGAATTTTATTAATAGTTTAAGGTTAAAATATTTATTTCACATATAGTTTTTTTATAATATTAGGTACACATTATAATAACCTATCAGTAAATTCATTTAAGGACTTTTCAATATAAAAATAATTTAAAAATGTACCTAATAATATCATGCTACTTTAAGTAGTTTATATAAAAAATTTAAATGTTAGTGCCATATTTTATTGTATCGTCGGTGAAGCGTGCCCGACTGATTGGTACTAATATTTTTTTTATACATTTGTATTTATCATATTGATTTATATATTTTAGCGAAGTTTTTCCTAAAAATCATATAAGTATGCATAAGGTATTAGAATACAACCCACATCGTTGTATCGAGGGTCCTAACTATTTAGTATTCTTATCGCAAAAATATCGAAGCCTTTACCTTAATCACTAGGTCATTGATTCAGGAAATCGAATTTGGGTATAGTGAGTTTTGATTTCAATCGATCATCCTTCATGTTAAATAAGGTCGAGATCACTTGACGAAGCACGCGCAGCCATCTGCATCAAAATAGATTAACGCTCTTTTCTTTGAAAATATATTGTTACGCTGACACTATTCACTTGTTATACGACTTACCTGATATGCATAAACTATTGTCTTATAGCATTTAAAACAAAACTATCGTCCTTGCTTTTTGTCATTAATATCAATATAGTACCTATCCGTGATAATTAAAAGACGCCGTTGAATTAAGACGTAGCATCATAGGTATCTTTGAATGTTTTTGAAAGTGAAACCAAATAAAAATCAAGTTAAGTCACTAATATATTAAATTTATAAATTAAATTAAAAAAACAATCACATTGTAATATTTTTTTTAAATCACGTTTGTTTTGGTATTACTATTTCAAAAAAATATATAATAGCAGTGTCTTCATTATGTGCTAACTTAAGTATAGGTTATGGAATACATTTCGTTAACATTTATTTTCATCAAGTTTCTGGTTCTTGGAACAAAACGACACAATAAAACTGCGATAAATACAAGTAGGTACTTACACATCTACTTAGCTTGATGGCTACTTTTTATTTCGTGATACTTTGACAAGGATACAAGACATATATCACATAACGTTACGACTACTAATCAAGAGTAGATAAGTCTAAGGACAAATATAACATTGAACGAAAGAAAAAAAAAAGTCAAATGCAGGCTATTAATAAACATTCTAATATTAAAAAGTCTGAGAATTTTATTTAAAATAAGTAAAAAAAGAACTCAAATTCTTTTATAACCATTAATAATTAAGTCTATTTATTAATTATGCAAGAAACCTAACCTAAGTTTAGAGGCTACTTAGTTATTATAAAAATAAAAATTCTAAAATAAATGGAAATAAGATATTTTTATCATAAAATGTACTGAGGTTTTTTTTTAGCGAAATTAACAAAAAAAATATTTGAATTAACTAACTGTCTAGATATAAATATTTCAAGTTCAACTACATTGTAAAAAATTCGATTACCTACCTACTACCACTAATCGAAACACTATTAGCAAGAGGCGATGGTCGGTCTACCTTGACCCTGGTTGTGTTGTGACTACGGCGCACCTCAGTCATGTGATCGACGACGTCGCAGATTCTCAATTAATCTAACCAATCAAGAGGCCAAAGAACGGCTTTAATAACAATTTTATCCTCAGTGTCAATCTGATCTTAATTAATTTTGTGGATAAAAGTTAAATTTTCTCTAACTCTTTATTACTATTTATTTTATTTTATTTTATTTTATTCAATGTAATATAATTTATTTAACGACCAGCATTTCGATTATTTTACACTTGAGCGACTAAATATGATGTTAGGTATCAAAACTGTGATGGTTAGTGACACAGACACTAGGTACGCTACTATGAAAAAAGTGTCACACCTTTCAAACATAAAATGTCTCTAAATTTAATACTTGTCTTTATGTTAGTCATAATTTATGCTGTAGGTATCATTTTGTGACCTAAACGTAACTAAATTGCAATAAAAACATCTTGGTCGTTATAATCTATTATGCATTTTATGCATTCATGGGTTGAGGTTAGGCCTAATAACCTATCATTACTCGTATTTAAATTAATTATAAAATTGTATTTACATACAATATGTTACGATATATCTATTATGCGTCTGAAGTTTTGGAGACAAAGAATTGAAAAAACGAGACATCGCTGTATGTGAAGGAATGTATTACAGTAGGGACATGTATTGTAAAACTTAAAAATAAAATAATATAAATAATAAAAAAACCAACGTAATAATGATTTTGCCCCTTCGAAATAATGCAATTTACAGATGACTTAAACCTTCACACCAGTTAATTTTTTTTTTATATATTACAAATTTCCTGGTAGTATTTCCACTTTCCACACCTCATACCGTTTCCAAGATTTATTTGTAACGTTTAAAAATGCTCTATTCAATTTGATTAAATTTATCTTATCGAATCAGAAATTTAATTCATGGTTA
The DNA here is from genome assembly GCF_037043105.1 of Vanessa tameamea. Taxonomy (NCBI): domain Eukaryota; kingdom Metazoa; phylum Arthropoda; class Insecta; order Lepidoptera; family Nymphalidae; genus Vanessa; species Vanessa tameamea. The sequence goes on from NC_087317.1 coordinate 7,211,993, forward strand.
ATGAACGTTTTCGTTCACTTAAATTATATTGGAGGCATGTCTTATACCTACAAAGAGATAAATAGCTAATCATTATAAACAAACATGGACCAATTCTAGTCTTACCACCTAGAAATGTCTTTTGTGAAAAAGTAACAATAAGGTCAACCAAGCTTCCTACTGCAACGTTTTAATTAACAAAAGAACGTTTTTAGTAAGTAATTATTTAGTTTATCTTATAATGTACATGGATCGTAAATAAGTTAACAACTTCATACACGTTAGGACCCGATGATATAGGTATATGTTTTAAAAGTTAACGACAGTTAAAAAAAAAAGTATTTATTTTTTTAAACATAGGAAAATGTATATAATTTTTTTGATTATTATTTATTTAAATAAAAGTAAACAATAATTCCTAATAATATATTTATAAGTTATCTTATGTAGGTTATATTGGATGATACAGTTAAACATTTTAGAGACTTAACATTGACGTAAAGTACGAAATGTTGTAATGTAATCTAACAATTACAGCGATTTATCGGACCGTGTCTTAAAACGTTCTTTTGACATTTTAGTAATAGTCCTATAATTACAATTAGGGGTCTGACTTACGGTTCATTCCAATATTATCTTATGATTGCCCACTGATTTAGGTGATAAAATGTTACAAATCGCAAAAAGAGTCTTCTTTTAATTTCAAACATTTTCCGGTATTTTACAAGGATTTCCGCTTGGCTTTAATCCTGGTTTAAAAGGTTACTGTTTGACAAATAGTAAGTACAATACCTAATTGGAATTTACATTTGGAACCCGTAAGAACTGTTATATAAACGTAAATAGTGCCATCCATTGCTATTCTACCTTTCGGATTAGATATACGTACGACCGTGTTTTGATATTTCTAATCGCAAACTACGTTAACATTTATTCCAATTTCATTGTTTAAGCTTAAATAAATTCCAGTGATTTTATTAAATGAATTAAATTCAGTATTTTCGATAATATTTTAGGAAGGCATTTATTATCAAGCTAGAAAATTAGACCGTTATTAGCTATATTTCTTATACAGAGAGAGACGCAAATATAAAAGAACATAAACGAAGCTGAAATAAATATTTGACACAAGCGCTCACAATTCACGCCTTTTATATGGAGTACTATCCACTATCACTTGTTACTCTAATTAAATAAAGACCATTTCAATTTATTTTTTTTAAACGTGGGAGATTGCTCAAATGTGTGCGCAAACACAGATGCACTTTCTGTTCCCTCTCTATTATAATCCTCGCGATCTGCGGCCACTAGACAAACGAAGCTTGCTATTACCAAATTTTAAGCAACCGATCTATGTAAAAGTTTCAAACATGGCCTGTGATATGTAACACAGCATAGATAATTTATAACTAGGATAGTATTCGTACATCTTACGTCATAACATTTAGTCTGCATGTATTTGTATTTGATTTATCGTTCATCATTACTATAATATCCTTTCAATAAATAAAATAATTAGTGTAAATAACAAACTTTTAAAAACAAATTACGCTATAATAAGTATTTTGTTTGAGGCTACACGTTTATGAGATAGTTGAAATGTTAAATCATGTTCAGATACAGTGCCTTATATAGGTGGGCCATAAATTTTTGTACTTTTGAAACATAAGTAGCAATAAAAGTGCACATATTATTTTGTTAATGATTAATTTAACGTAACAAACATTTATTGAAATTTATTTTTTAAAAATTATATCGTCAAGATGTGCTCCGTCTCGTCGTTGACGAGTGTCAGTGCAGGAGTCTGCAATCGACTATGTAAATTTTGGAAAACTCGTTGCCACATGCTGCGAGGAATCGTGGTTATCTCCTCGTGGATGTTTTCTTTTAATTGGGATATGGTCGTTGGTTTATTAAAGTACACTCGACTCTTTAGATATCCCCACAAGAAAAAATCGCAAGGTGTGAGGTCCGGGCTTCTTGGAGGCCATGGGATATCACCTTTGCTAGACATCAATTTGTTAGGAAACATTTCTTTGACCACCGGTAAACTCACATTTGAGGTATGGCATGTTGCTCCATCTTGTTGCATCCAAGTCCTGCTGTTGTCAATCAAATTCATGTAACTGTAGTATCAAAAAGTTACGTTATTTCCTTGATTATCTTCAAATAAATATGGACCGATTATGCCCTTTGCTGATATGGCAGCCCATACTGTCGTTTTAGGTGAATGAAGAGGCTTTTGGTGTTTAATACGAGGGTTTTCCGTGCTCCAATATCGACAAATGTGTTTATTTACGTGACCATTGATGTGAACATGGCCTCGTCCGTAAACAATACATTCTCAAGGCTAGAGAATCGCTCCAGTATAGTGTCAGTCAATAATTTACGTTGAATGTAATCGTTTGGTTTCCTCTCCTGTACAATTTGAAGCTTATATGGGTGTAGTTTAAGGTCCAAATGCAAAATTCGCCGCAGACTAGTTCTTGGTATTGCCAGAGCCGCCGACCGCTTACGCGTAGATGATTCTGGATCGTCCCTTACAGAAATTTTAAGCACCCGAATGTTCTCTTCAGTTCTTCTTAAACGTGGCCGCTCAGTTTGTTTGATATTCATTGTCGATCCCGTTTGCTCGAACTTCTTGACCCAAGCTTTAATTAAATTAACACTTGGACACTCATTAACACGTTGTAATCCGTATTCAACTCTAAAGAGGCGTCGTACAGTAACGTAGGAATCGTTGTTTTTGTAAAATTGTTGTACGCAAAAAGCACGCTGTGGTCCCATGAAGCGCTCCATTGTGACTAAAATTGCATTAAATGACGCACAATTTACCGCCACCTGCGGGCCCGTAACTGTCATTGTTTTTGAGAAACCAAGTGTTGCTATTGACAAAAATTTTTGGTCCATCCTGTACATTTTCGGTTCTTCTCAGGATTGAAGTGCTTATCGTCCAACCATTGATTGATTTTTGATATTCAGTAAGCAAGGTAAACGCTCATTTATTTAAAAAACATACAAATACATTTTGACATGGGGTCACCCACACAGACCACACACGAAAGTGACTTTGGACCAGGACCGCGATAATATTGCGTGCGGCAACTTGAAAACTGCTGCTACACTATTTTGAATCACCTGATGGAAGCCATATATAACTCGCAAATTATCATAGCAACAAAAATATTGCAATGTTCGACGAAATATATTAACGACTATAAATATATTATTAAGTGCATTAACAATTACGGAAATTAATAAATACTAATTAAGTTACATATAAGAATTAACACAAGAATTTTAAAATAAATTATAACTTCCTAACTTGAAATAAAAATTCGGTGCTAAATACAGTAAAATCGACTGGAAGTAAAATTATAGTTTGTACATATCCTACTTCTGGGAGTAAACATTTAGGAAACAAGTTTGTAGCGTATCTACGATGATGCTGTTTTGGAAGTGGAAACATGACACTACACCGTGCATTCAATACTTGGCATCAAATAATACTGACCAGGAATCAAATCGACAATTTTCACTTAAGTTTCACGTATACTATGAATCATTTCGCTTTCAACCTAAAACTACTTAAACAATTATCAATGTGTCTTCTTTATACTAGCCAGAACTAGATAGCTGGTAGTTTATTGATATCGATTAAATATCTAATCTTACTTCCACTTACATCTTAATAAAATAATTACTTATAAATTAGCTGGTCTCACTTGTTCTTGCTAGTTTTCGTTACAGTTGTATACTTTAATGTACATGACAAAATAGGTTTATGATAAATTTAAATGCCAGACGCCACTGGCCTTATCAACCTAATTAACAGATTAGTATCTCACGAAAGATAATCTGATAAGCAAGTGATGATCTTAATCCTTGGGTTTGCTGTAAAAATTTAGTACATGACATATTGTTTAGGGACATCTAATATTTAAGTTTTCCATTTCCATCTATATTTAATTTAATTTATTTCCTTGCGTTTTTTTTATCAAAAACTTATTCAGTATATTATTAAAAATATATATATAATATATAGACACCAATACAAAGCGTTTCTAATATTTCAAGTTTCTGAGGAAACATACTTTTGTTAGTGAATAATTAATACATATTATTTCTTATAATATGGGTATATAGTAATTTTGCTTATTATGAAGAATATAAATTAATTTAATGCAAATATTTTGCCACCCACGATAATTGAAAACTAACTTATTATTAGTTTAAAATAATATCAACAACGTTTTCATGATAGAGCAATTATTCCGTTTGTATAACAAACTTAATATTGATTTTTAGCTTTAACAATCGTTAATTATGAAACTGATAATGAGTTAGCTCGTGACCATACCTCATTATTGTCACAATAGCATCAATGATACTTAAAACAGCGTGACGGAAGACGTGCACCTCTTTTATTTTATGCAAAACAAAATAAAAAATTAAACTGCCTGAAGGCTGCTCAATAAAATTAAATATGAAATGATTTACCCAGTTTTGGAATGTTCACAGATTGAAATGACATGGTTATTAAAGATTTTTGATAATTTTCAATCAATCAGAAAATTGCTAGCTAGAAATTCCTAAATAACATTTTAATTAACATGATTTTTTTTTATGAAATCTAAGTCACCGATTTTCAGCATTAAGATAAACTTCTGTATATTTGAAATTTATCATAAAAACTTTATCAAGGCATTAGTTCAATTGATTGCAAAAAATAATAACACGTAATTTGTTAAAAAGAAATGCATGATGATGATGGAATTGGCTGACCGAAATGGGCCGAATTACGGCTTAGCGACGCTAAGCAAGAATAACCAACTGCGGAGTATATTATAACGCACGAGCAACACGGGTTTGCTCTAGAGATGTTCTAGATCAACATCATCTAGGGAATGAATTATTTTACGTTCAGTCATAGTCCGTTTGGACAAAATCAAAACAAGTCCTAGGCCTAGGATAATTATGAAGATAGGGAGTGTAACACTGCTAATTTCCTAACTCTGAATGGTTACTGACAATTTCACGATATTTCTTTACATTGAAATATTTTTATAATCATATCATGATCTATAGCCGTACAGTGGGTATGCTAGATTCTACACGACAAGGTAGTGGAAAGATAGAGAGTATGCCTACAAATAATAAAAGTAATATTATGTATATTAAATTAAATTACTTATACTTTTATATCATACAAAATTAGGTATACAAGAAACCTCTCGCCTTTAAAGCGATTTGGAAACATATGGGTAACGTGATTTTGCATAAGTTGGTAGCTATCGCTCTAATTATGATGAATAATGATTTTAGTTACGCCATTGAGTAAAGACTTTGAAATAAAAATTGTTATATTTTCGTATTCTTTAAGATCTTATTACAAAACTGAAGTTAAGGTAAATGTTATTTATATTTATTTTTACTCAAAGAAATGTTTAATCGTAGTTAACGATAGATAGATACATCAAAATATTAAAACTGATCGTGATATCTATTAATATTTTGTATTACGCCTTGTGTAAGGTCCTACACCCATCAAACGTACATTTGCGTCGCTCTACAACCTATTGTTTAATAACACCTAAGTACGTGTTGTAAATAATCTGTATTGGGTACACAAAATTATTGACATTTAAAATAGATATTAAATACATTTTAATAAAAAATTAATTATATACGCCCAAGTTTTCATCGATTAAGAAAAATAATAATTGTGTTGAAAGTAATGAATATATGCTCATATGATATAACCAGAAATTGTTTACTTTGTTAAAACTATATTCACAAAAATTTATTTTATTAAAATTTAAAAATATACAATCACATAATTGGATTCTCGATAAAATTATATATTCTACAGATATATATTATTTGTACAGAATTTTAGACATCTTTGAATACCAGCTTAAAACATGTGTGTACCCACAGATTCGTTCATGGCTGCTAGATACACATTTTGTTTAATTATTGTCTTTTTCTTAATCTTTTCAATTATTTCATAATTACCTATTTTTTTACGTTTTGAGCTTAATAATTTTGATTAAAACATTTCACGTAATTTTATTACATTATTTATAATATAAATATACTTACGATGATTTTTGTCCTCTTGCACTATTTAAAATAAAGATCATAACACTAAATAATACAGTTTTTGAGCTCATGATGAATCTGTTTACATAACGACAATTATAGCGCGCACGAAAATCGACGCGTCTGCTTCGCGTTATCGATTCACCACTACTGCATATTAGGAAGCAGTTTTCACGGAAGGCGTATAAAGGTTGCGCAGGCGACGGAAACATCTATCGTTTATGAGCTTTTACACACGCTACGTAAATTTGCATTTCGCAAGTATAAGTTATAATGACACAGTTTTTTGTGCGTCAGAGCAAACGTGCGCCATAGATAAGTGGTTTATTGACATTGTTAATTCTAGAGATTAAAATTATAAATTATAATTCAATAAAACTATGTAATAATTTTAGCTTTTAATTTTGGTCTATACTTTTGACAGGATGAGGTTGCATACAATTAACAGTGTATGAAATAAAATTGAGGTCTTGTAACAAATTAGTTAATCTTTCAAAATGTCTCTCAGTGTAAGGCAATGCACCTTCAATAAAGTTGGATAATGATGGTACTTTTAAATTACCCGATATTATTTCTGGTGCTAATATATTAAAAACAAGTTGAGCTGCATGACAGTTTTTATTGTTTGTATTCCATTCTGCTGCAAATTTTAATAAAGTTTCTTTTTGTGTATTGTTAATTTCTTTCAGAGTCTCTGTTAATTTTTCATGACCAAATTTTAAAACTTCATTTACAATTTTTAATACATGAAAAGGTCTTTCCATACGCAAGGCTAATTTCAGAGCTTTAACTAATTTTTTGTCATGTAATAAATTCATTAATTCTTGTTCTTGTATAATTTGTTCCTCCCTTTCTTTAGCTAACTTTTCTCTTCTTTCTGCAGATACATCCTTTAAAGTGACCAGTTTTGAATCAGATCCTCCAGTTATTATTTGCTCCTCACTTTTACTAACTACCATGGACCAGACCTTTCCATCATGGTTATCAAGAGACATTTTACATTCAGAAGATTTTATATTCCATAGTTTAAGAAGACCATCAGCTCCACTTGACACAATTTGCTGTCCTTTACTTAAAAAGTCTACTTTAAGAACGGAACTTTCATGACCTTCAAAAGTTTTCAAACAACTTAAATCTGCAATTGACCACAACTTTAATGTACTGTCAGCTGAAGATGTTAAAATTACTTGATCAACTGGTGAAAATCTCACACACCATATGCCTCTCCTATGTCCCTTCAATACTCCTAACAATGCCAATTCATCATTCCATAGTTTTGCTGTTTTGTCTTGTGACCCTGTAGCTATTATTTTATCATTGGGTGACACAGCAACACAATTGATATCCATGGTATGAGCTAATTCAGTATAACTTGGTATAATTTTTTGATCAACAGTATCAAATTCTTTCGGAACTGTCCAAATCTTTAAGCAGTTATCTTGGCTTACAGATGTAAAAAATGTATCAGATAATTGTGAAGTGAAAACAGAGCCTACGGAGGCAGTATGCCTTGCCCCAACACCAAAACATTTTATTTCTTGGTTAGTTACTTGAGCCCATAATCTGACTGTATTGTCTTTACTAGACGACACAAACATATCAGGTCTAGTAGGAAAGTTAGCTAGGGCTAAAACGATATCTGTATGCCCTTTTAATAATTTGCAATCCATGCTTCCCAGTTCATAATACTTCAAATCTCTACTATTAGTAGCTACAACAATATGTGATTCATCCTTCCCCACAAATATTATATCTAATATTTCATCTGTAAATCCAATTATCTGTTTCATACATGTAAATGTTTGCAAGTCATGAACTATAATATTATGGTCAGCTGTAACTACTGATATCATATTTCTTGCTGTATTGAATAATAAATTTGTGATTGCAAGTCCACCTTCTTCAGTAGATGAAGATACAAGACTATTGGATTGCTCAAACATAAGGCAGCTCATTTGTATATTCCATATTTTTATAATACCCTTTTCACCAGCACATGCAACAAAAATTCCTTCAGTGTCTAATTTCTTTTTAAAATTAGGTATTCTAAAAGAAGGTGGCATAAGTATTGTTGCTTCTATACTTTCATAAACAGGTAAAACTCTAATGGGCTTACTTTCACCAAGTTTCCAAAGAATCAAAACTCTATCCCTTCCAGAACTTATCATGTACTCATTATCTGGGGTAAATTGTAATGAGGTTACTTTGCTAAAATGACCAGTATAAATCAAATCCTCTTTACCAGATTTAGAGTCCCATGATCTTATTTTTGTATCATCAGCAGCTCCAAAAATAAGTTGTTTTGAAATATCTGGGTGATATTTAAGAACAGTGAACACACCCATCGCACCTTTTAAGCTACTTGTACAAGTATGATAATTAATATCCCATAGCCTTATATTACCGTCAGTTCCACCTGATGCAATATTGGCATCATTAGCATCAAATGCTAGCTTTGCAACTGCTCCTTTGTGACCAGACCGCCATACTTTTTGTTGTTGTCCCGTTTCTCTATCCCAGAGTTTTAACAATCCACTTTTATGGACAGTTACAACAGTTTGATTGTCATGAGACATTTGGAAAGTATATATCTGATCACTGTCATCTTTTTCGTCTGCTGTTTCTCCAATTGTAAGAGTATTACAAAGTGTGTTTACATCAATAACTTTTATAATGTCATCACACTGGCATAGGAAATGCCCACCATCAGTTGTCCACTGAATACCACCGCCGGTATAGAATGCTTCATATTCGCCTGTTTTCTCATATCTGCAATATAGTAAAATTACTCAATTATTTAGGTTAGATATTATAATTTTTCCTTTTTTTATATACATAATTAGTAAAATAATTAAACGAATTCCTTTGGTTTTATATTTGAGAGTGTTTCTGTATTATAATTACATCTAATCTGAAAATACTTCTTTAGAAAATCCAAGAAATTAATATCATTAATAAAACCAATGTGTTTCTAAACAATGTATAATACTAACCCGATAAAAAACCACTGATTTAGATTTACTTACATTTCTTTTAATGCGCTAGTCATATTTATAGTCCCTCTACTACCGTATTTTAATATAATATTGTAATATTAATAGCACGTGGGTCAGATGTAAATATATAACATGTTGCCTGTGTATTTTAAAACTGTCATTTTGACAATGAAAATCGGTACATATGACAATCGATGAATGATTTGTTGAAATAATCTGTCCCTTCCCGGCACAAATAAAAGCCACAGAATAAAATAAAAATGAATAATAACTTGTTAAGGCTTCTTTCACAGATCGTGTAGGTTTTTAATGTTTTTATTCATCATCAACTTATCATTATTAAATATCAAACACACAGCAGTTTGTCACGATTAATAATTTGTCAATTTTAAGCAACATTGGATTTCAGAATGTATTATTATAAATAAATAAAATAATTCTTACATAATATATTTTTCTTGCACTTGTATTAATAGTAATATAATATTCGAAATGTATTGTTTCTGAACGCATATTATTATGACATAAATAACTAAGGTTATTTTATAAAACAATAACAATTGTGATTTTAAATCTTAACTAAATCATGTTTGGAAGACTAAATTTTAGATCGACGAGGGATTTCACTATGTCGCTTACTAGATTACCCTGTTTATTCCGAAAGTTTTCATCTACAGTAAAAAATGAATCAGAACCAATTAAGTTTGATCCAGTTTTCTCATTTCCTTTTGTTAAATATATTGCTTTAATAAGTAGGCTCAAAGTATATCACTTATATGGATCGTGTATTGTAATACCTAGCAGTGGCTTAATGGAACTTCTAAATTTTGCCTCAGAAAATACATTTTTTATTGCTTCATATATTGGTAAGAATATTAAACAATTTGATGTATAATTTCGATCTTATAGTCATATCATCAACGTAAATCTATGATTATTACAGTATTCTTGTGTTAATTGTGAATTTATCTGTTCATCTAATTGACAACAACTCAACTTTTTCATCTTAATAAAATAATATTAAATTAAATTTAAGATTTCGATCAGTTACAATTTTATTATATATATAGATAAATATTGATTTTAATTAATAGTAACTATTAGTTTAATGAAAAATATGTATTATCCAATTTAAATCTTATAGGTTTGAGTGGTCAATTTATTTTCGAAAACTGACTTAAAAATATTATTGATGACCTCCGTGGTCGAGTAGTGTGTACACCGATTTTCATGGGTACGCCACTCCGAGGTCCCGGGTTCGATTCCCGGCCGAGTCAATATAGAAAAAGTTGATTAGTTTTCTATGTTGTCTTGGGTCTGGGTGTTAATGGTACCATCTTTACTTCTGTTTTTCCATAACTCAAGTGCTTTAGCAATTTACATTGGGATCAGAGTAATGTATGTGATGTTGTCCAATATATATATAAAAAAAAAAAAAACACAAGACTTGAGAAAAAAGGCATTACTTTGGTGTAAATTTTGTGGTAACTTTGCTAAACTATTAAAATTTTCAGGTATCACAGGAGGAGCAGTCTTATCATTATGTACACTTCCTTTTAAAAATGTAATTGGTCAACTATATTTAAGCGAGGATAATAAATTTGTCAAAATATCTTCAGTAGGATTTTCAGGAAAGAGAATAGATAGAATTGTGGATGTAAATGACTGGATCCCAATTTTAGATTTAAAACCAAGAACAATGGATGCTATTTATCTCAGACCAGAACTCACTGATGGAACTAAATACAAATTATTTGTAAAGTTTGGCATTGTTAGAGATTCAAAGAGAATAGGTCAAATACTGGAGTAACTAATGTATACCTAATAAACTAGTTAATATGATAGTTTAAAATAGTTGTTGAAGAAATATATATTAAAAAAAAACTGCAGATTTTTTTTTAGTCATTCTATTTCTTAACCAAACAGTATTCATTATAGTGAGCCAAATTACATGAAAATTGAAATTATCAATTGCATGTATTATCAAACAATTTATAGGGTGTGTTGCTGCCATATAAAAATGGTTGCTATGAATTTAATTACTTATGTTTAATTATTATCTGTCTGTATATACAAATTTATTACAAAATTACATCTATACATATCTTGTTTATTAGCTACAAGCAATTCACAAACACAATCTAAAAATAATTTACAGTCACAAAACAATGCTAGGTCCCCTTTTAAGCAATTTACAATTTAGTTAGTTCTTAATTAAGTCACATATAATTATTAACAGAAAAGAGTATTTCATTTCTTAGATCATTTTTTTCCACAATTCTGTTACAATTACAATAAAACATTGTTTGAAATGTGCTGTAAACTAATTAACAGATTATATATCTTTGGAGTTAAACAAAATTAAATTGTGATAAATAATCACTAAACAATAAACATACATTTTGTTAAAATAAAATCTGTAAATATCACTTTATAAAATGGGAACCCAGAATTTTAAGTGTAAGACCATATAATTAAATTGCCAACTTTAAACATGAAATATTTCATATTAGTGCAATTAATTTATCAGACAGATACTATATGAGAATTTTTCTACTTTTCCTAATAGTATTTATAAACTATTATTTAAAATTATATAAAATATACAATAATTTGAACTTCGCATCTATCATAATGGTTTATATACCATTTATTAGACAAGCTAATTTGAAAAAGTTTTCATTAAAAAAGAAACAATTGTGGGTAATAAATGTGATGATTGTAATTGGAAAGTGCATAAAACCAGGTGTTGATAAGTTACACTTGCAAGTACTTCTACATGAAACTGGTGTAACTTAATATTAGTCTATCCATGCCTGAGCTGGTTGGTCTGTAGTAAAAGGACTGACACCATTACGTTCCATAGCATCCAGAATTTCACACACATATGCAGCTACATCTACTCTGCTCTGGTCAATACCTTTAATAAAGGGATGCTCTAATAATCTATTGTATTTCGGTCTTTGCGTTTCTTCTTTAATGAGGCTGTAAACAAAGATAATATAATATAAATTGTAGTAAGTGAAATATACTAAAAAAGGCTATTTATTGTAGTGCATAAAACAAATCTAGATAGAATTCCAATATCCACATTGATCTTGGAATAAGTAAAGCAAATATATTTGCTTATGGTTTTTAACTTAGTAACATAAATAAAAAAATAGAAACAAATATATATTATCAATCAAAATTTTTTACAATTACATCATTGTCAGTAAATTATATTTATTATTAGTCATAATTTGTGATACACGATCTGTCTGTTTAAACACAGTTTTAATGTTGTTAACGCAATGTTTATACAGCATAAGTCTCAGATTAGGTGAAACTAACAGATTTTGTAGAATAGGCTATTTTTGACAATGCGAAAAATAAAGTGTCAATTATTGTAATCAGTATATATTATGAGTTTAAAAATGGTTATTTACTAACGAAAGTTGAAAATTAATTTAATCAAAAATCCATAAATAAAATAGCATTTTTTTAAACGATTGTCACGTGACATAAAACACTCCTGATTGGTCGGGTTTATGATGACGTCACTTGCTTGTTAACCTCGTTTGCCTACTGTATGTGGGTTACTTGTGCCACAGATTACAATACAGGCAAGTGACGTCACCGACCCCATTACAGCGTCATATTGTCAAAGTAGCGTTGTTAATTTGATATTTTTCAGCAAATAAGTACTAAAATAAAAAAAATCAACTTTTACTGGGTTCCTTAACCTATACTAAATAATATAAAATGGATTTTAAAAATCAGTCAAATAGCCTATTGGTATTCTTGGTTTCAGACCAAAAGTCAATTTCCGCAACTTATGGCTTCGGCCAAAACCTCAGTCCATTTTTGCAAAGGTCTAATATTTTGTCATACATAAAGTTGTAGAGTTATAACTCTTAAACATGTTTCTTACTAAATAATATAAAAGACAATTCAACATACCAAGTATTAACAAAGTTGACAAAATTGTTTGAAAATATGTTATTTTTGTTAGTCAGACGAGGTGGGTCTCCTTGAACCACTTGTTGTAATTGTTCAAAAACTGATCCCCATCGAGGATAGGGGAATGATCCCGTAGCCACCTCCATCAATGTTATACCGAGTGACCAAACATCTGATCTGACATCATAACCTCTAGCACGTCCTGGATCAATTCTTTCAGGCTAAAAGGTGCAAATGTATGAATTACAATAAGTGGCAATTTTTATTGAATAATTTATCAAAAATGAAGAAAATTATTAACTTACTGCCATATAAGGTCTACAGCCTGCATCTCGTGTTCGCGCTATTGAATCAACAAGCTTACCAGATATACCAAAGTCACAAAGCTTTATATTGCCTCGTCTGTCCAACAATATGTTTGAAGGCTTGACATCCCTGTTCATTTTAAAAATATTAATTATATAAACAAAATACATGATATTCATCTTTTAATATAATACTTACCTATGAATTATTTTTAATTTTTCCTTCAAATAATTTAACGCTTTGACAGTTGCTAAAGTTATTTTAGCCATTATGTTTTCAGGTATTCGTGTTTGCATCCTTTCACATATGAATTTATAAAATTTGTCTAATGAGGTATCCATTAATTCCATACAAATCCAGCAATCTCCCTGTAATATGAGTTACATAGGAATTATTTGTTATATTGATATATTACTATAACATAAGTTTATGATAATATACATATGACGCACCTCCTTGAACAGTGCTCCATAAAACTGTACAATATAAAGACACTCATTACTCTTCATTACTACTTCCAGATCCATTAGTAATTGTTTCTGTTCCTTTTCATCTACCGTTGAACGAATGCGTTTAACAGCCATTACTTTATTGGTCCTAAAATAATTGAATACTTATCATAACATACTACTTGTTATTAGTATAGTTTTATTTTTATTATATAGTTTAACATAGAATACTACCAAAGAACAGAATTGAAATAACAATTTAGTAAACACTTATCGACTCAATGTAAAAAATATGTTGGATTAACATATATACAACAACAACAATTTACTAGCTGACCTTGCAGCTTTACCCATGTGAAATTTATATAACTTTACCTATAGCACACAAAACATCACCCACTTGTACCCCCCTCGAGGGTGGAATTAAAAATGGATAGTCTATGTCCTTCCCCAGGACCCAACTTATCTACATACCAAAATTCATCTTAACCAGTTTAGCAGTTTAAGTGTGAAGAAGTAACAGAGTTACTTTCACATTTATAATATTAGTATAGATTTCAATCACAGGAAGAGTAAAAACAAAAACTAAGGTAATAATATTACCTTAGTTAAGTAAGCAATAGGTTGAGACCTAAAAAATGGTATTAATTATGGATGTGTGAAAAAATTGCCTTTTTCGTACTGGTGATAATTGAAGTTGTGTTAAAATGGAATACGTAATTAGTGGAATAAATCTAAGTTTAGTTTATTATTGCTCCTTAGTTTTGTTTATTATTGGAATAGGGTGTAGATGTTATATTTTAAAATTTTTGATTAATTATTGTACCTTTGCTACAGTTCGTTTTTAAACAATATCATTTATTTTAAAAATAATCATTAATTTTGTATGGCTTACTTTCTGTGTACCATTTTGTTGACTGCTCCAAATGCTCCCCTGCCTATTTCACCAAGATCTTGCAAATCATCTGATGTAAAGTCATATATGTCAGTAGCAGATAATTGTAATTTTCCTGACGATTGCATTGATGGATAAATCCTACATCTATCTCTGAAAATAAAATATTCTTATTTAAATAATGTAATAAGACTCCAAATATATTATTAATGATTGAAGATAATCAATCTCCAGCTAAACTCGATTTAGTGGGCAATGTTTGAACTCAGTTCAGCAGCTTATAGATATTAAACCTAAAATCTTTATGTGAAATTGATTTATACAATATCAATATAATTAGATCCAAAGAAAAATATATTTCATTCATTTTAAAGCTTTTAATCTATAAGAATACTAAAAGATTAAGGTTGATAATAATGTAAGGCAGATAATTATTAAGTCTTGTCAGTAAATGTAGTACTATTTTTCAATAAATAATAAATGATTACTATATAATACAAAACATAATAAGCATAATATGATTGTTATCATTCGTAAGAAGACGCCTATTTTTTATTTACGTATTTTATAGTTTTTATATGAACAGATTTGAATCAAAAACCAACTATACCTTGCATTTTCTGGTAACACATCTCGAATTGTTCGTGATGGTATACGTGCTTTTTGCGTCGACGAATTAGAAGTAAAAGGCATAAATGCAGCAGTATCACTTGATGGCCCACCGAGCTGAAGATTTAATATTTTACGTTTCTCTGTACCAAATAAGCTCAGATCAGGTTTCGGCATATTTGGCCTACTTGGACCTGAAACATAATTGGAAAATTCTTAGTAATAATTTCACGTTCCTATTCATCAACAATGTTTTATCATTTGGTTTTTACCTTGATTTGACGACACTTCGCCATTCTTCGACATTTTTAACGATTAAGGCGAAGTAATCAGCAAGGTATTCGCTCCTTTTATTTAAGTATTTAGTACTAAATTCTCCATTAGAAAATAACAATAAAAATATGTTTTCATAACAAGAAACGATAAGATGTTTCTTTCAGATTATGCATCGTAGATGCTAAGGATTTTCAATAACATAATCACACACAGTACACAACAGCACAACACACGGTAGGATTTGACAATTTGCAGTCAGTGCTGCCATTGGGCATCGGCTATTAATTATGATAGAATGCATTTTACGTTTAATAACTAGGCTCTAACATTATATTTCGTCTTAAATTTCGAAAGTTTATATGTGAGTTCGAGCTATTTGTAAGCGTGTATTCAAATATAAACTCATAACATTTTTTTTTATTAATTATGCAGTTATAAATAATATTTACCAATTTAATATATAATTATTATTATAATAATCGTATGTAAAGAATAAATATTAATAAGATATTTAAGTGTACAAGAGCGGAGAAAACGTTAAAACGTTGTAATTTTGTTGTGACGCATTATGCCTGTAGTGATATTTAGCCTCCTTGCTTTTTATTTACATCTACATTAATATTATAAAGTGAAAATATTTTACTGTTTGTAACGGCTGAACGAAAACTATTTAACTAATTTTAAAAGTTCTTATTAATTAAGAAAGCTACATTTTTGTATGTCTATGATGCTGTATGCCTCACTATTATAGTTGGCCAACAATAATCCCCTTTTGTTTCTTATTAGTCCGTTAAAATACGAGTACGATATAAAATGTCGATATTCGTATCATGTTAAACCTTTTCCATTTTATTACTAAATATACAAACATAATATAAAACAAAGTCGCTTTCTGTTTCTGTCTGTATCACACTATTGTCTATTAAGTCGCTCGATGGATTTTGATACGTTTTTCATTAATAGAAAGCGATAAACTTGGTAGGTTTGTATCCGTTCCGCAGCGAAACGTTGAGAAAGATCACACGAAAGCTTTTTATTTATGATTTTTCTCACATATCTGAAAAGGTATACCTACACTCCTTAAAAGAAAATTCATAAAAAAAAATACTGATAAACCGTGTATCATCGAATATTCCAAACATACCATACATACCAGCGAAAGTTCGAAGTATGAAACAGCCATAACTATACTGCTTTTTATAAAAACAAAAAAAAAAAATTTTTGCCAGACACATTTAGCAACAAGGAAACAGCTAATTGCAGAGTCGATGAGACAATTATTTACAAGCTTTAAAACAATTAGCAATATAATTTTATTTTAAATAAGTTGATGCAGATACGAATGAAATGAATGTAATGATAGTACACGCGACGCATTTCATTCTGGAATTCAATCTTTAAAAAATAAGACAACCTCTATTTGAATATTTGGATTTATCACTCGATGACACAATCAAGCCTTGTCTCTAGAGATAACTAAAGTTAATCCCAATCAGTATAATATCTAATGAACTTAAAGCTACTATTTTTGTAAGAGCAGAATCATCTGAATATGGTAGAAAAAGAATTCTTCAAAACTGCAGTAAAAAAAAGTAACAGCCCATTAACGTCCCACTCCTGGTCAAATGCCTCCTCTCTCTTTTGAGACATTCACTCGGGGGGGTGATCGCGTTCATATGTATAAAAAATATTATTACACTAGATGTAACTTGCCAAATGTGTGGAAAGAAAGACCATTTCGCTAATGTTTGTGGTAGTAAAATATTTGATGAAACCATTTGAATCATATGCATGCATTGTGGCTGCTTTTCCAATCTCGTTAAGAAAAGCAGTCTTTCCTGCCTACATAAAAGGAATTCGCACTCACGCGTTAACTGGTAGGTACTGGAAGCTCGGTTAGCTTTATTAATTTTCGATTTTTAAGCTTAGCGGATTAAGTGGTCGCTGTGGTAATAAAACTATTTCTATAGCATCAACTTATTTTTCATCACAAGTTCATGGAAACACTACTGTATCAGGAACAGAAGTGTCAATTCCGGCCTTTCCTTTATCATTATCATCGATGAAAGAACTTCACCCTTACGAGTTCAAGTCTTAATAACAAAAAAGAAAATTATGAAGAACATCTTGGTGTAGATTTGAAATAAATCAATAAATCTTATTATTTAGAAAGAATACTTTTTGGAAAAAAATGCCTGGATTTAGACTCGGGTACTGTACAGTACTGGGTACTGCTTAAAAAAAATGTGAATAAATCTTTTTCTTTTTTCTTAAAGAGTTAGAACTATTTGAGTTTCTTAGCGTTTATTTTCGCTAGAGGCTGCTTTCCGAAACGGCGGTAGAGTTGAAATATTGACATTTCAAAAATGCTTCATTATAAAGTTTACTTAAATAAAATACATTGATTTGATTTTTCATAAACAAAAATAAATATATGTAATCGGATGCATATCCGTTTTCTGAAAGGTAGGTACCGAGATGGTGTATTGTTTATTCATTACGAATTACGACCATGTTCTTAATCTTATGCGAAAATTTAACCGCGCAAGTAAATATCAACTGCGTGAGTAAATTATCTCAATCGTGCGAGTAAATATCAACCGCTTGTCGAAGAGGTAAACCGTAAATCTACATCATTCTCACACCTGTTTGTTTGTTAGAAGAGAAACTACCGTTTAAATTTAACACCGTCAGGACAACATAAAAGAGAAGTGATGACTTCTCAGCTTTGGCAGTCTATCTAGAAATATAAATAATCAAAGCTGACTAATGTTGCAATTCGACGCATAAATAATATTGCTTTTTTTATTATATATATATTTTTAAATACCAACATTGTTAAAATAACTATCGTAATACTTATGCCTTAATAGGTTTTGTTTTTCAATCTAAGTAATATCGCGTCAATTTTACAAGTTATGAAGTGTTTAGATGTAACCCGATCTACACGTGACTGATAAAGGCTTGCCATATCATGACTTGTGGGAAATATTCAGCATCATGAAGTACCTTCATATTGGGGAATATCAAACTGCCAGGGAATAGAACACTTCACCAAAATATACTATTATGTTATTGTGAAATATGTATATTATTAAAATAAAATCCTATGTGAAAATTCATAGTCAACATTCTATTATGGTATTTAATATAAGTAAAAAACACAATTACAAAATATAATTAAGGCAAATGATGTGACAAGATATTCAATTTTCTACCCAATCTTTTTAATTTTTTTTGTTATTGATTGTTTAACTTCCATATCATGTGCTTTGTGTCTTTTACTTTTATTCTTTTCAGATATATGATTTAAAATTTCATCATTAACTTGTTCATTGCAGTCTTTTGTTATATTGCTAGTTCTTGATTTCTTTTTTGATGATGAGGTAGGTTTTTTGTCCACATCCTGTTTTTGATTTGGTTTTGTTTTGTCAAAATTAATATATGAAACATTTATTGAGTTGGCTGATTTCGCTTCAATTGCTTCATCCTCTCCATCCAGACCTACTTTGATCCACCTAAAATAAAATTTTAATTATGATAAAATTAACACCGAACAAGATTGTATATCTATCTTCATGCTATTTCAATATTACCTTTCATCTAATTTTCCTCGAATATATGGTAAAGCTCCGTAGAGATCTAATACAACTATTTGAAACAGTACTTCTTGCCCTTCATTAATATTATTACCAATCCAGTTATAACCAGGTTCTTCTGTAGGTCTTGGAATAACTACATTAAAAACTCTAAAAGTAATCAATTAAATTTTACGTTTGAATATAAGCAAGAATGGACATACTAAGATTTGAATCTATAGCCTTTGCATTGCCATTTTGAATGTCGGCAAAGTTGTTATTAGAACTCAAATTAAAGTGGATATAAGTATTTAAGTAGAATATGTTGACATTAAAATTAAAAACATATTAATTAATAACAATTTGTCATGCATAAAGTAGCAAAATAAGAACCTGTAAATCTTAGGTTTATTTATATCTATATTCAATATGATATAAGTATACTTAAATAATTTTGATTATAATTATATCCACTGCTAGCTGTACAAAGAAGAATCTATTACCTATGGATGAGTATACCGAGGTGTGTTGTACTCTTTTTATTAACAATGCCTTTAAGTGTCGCGCCCACATATGGACGAAATATAAAATAGTCAGCCTGTACTTGAAAATGGATGTCGGCATTATCATTATGTATTGCACCTACATTTTGTAAAACTCGAAGATTCTTGTAACTTAAAAGAATCCCATCAAATCTGTAAATACAAAATTATTTATCATATGTTTACTTGAAACAAAAAACTAAAGCCAATATAATAAAGAAAAAAATTGTATTGACTAGGAATGGACTCAAAATCTTACTGGGTAAGTTAGTCACTTTGAAACGATTTCTTAAAAAATTGTTATATATTTACTAACACTTATATATACTAATATATACCACGCACGAAAACAATTGTGTATAAGAGGTTTATACCGTTAACAATGTCGTAACTAGTGCTTGAAAAAAATAATTTCTCTAGGGATCTTTACTTACTCTTTATCGAATTTGCCTATTTTATAATCTAATAAATTTTTAATAGAATCTGTAAGATTTCCGAGACACCATGGTTGTAATGCTAGGTTTTGCGTCACTTTTTTCTCAATGATACAAGAATTTTTGTCACTGGCTAACTTTCTAAGTTCCTTTAGATCAAACTTTATTATGGTTGACATTTTTAAAATCGCATTATCAAATTTAAGTTCATTTTATTTAGAAATTCAATAAAAGTAAATAACATTTGGAATTATGACAGATTGAAAATAATGTGATTTTGTTTTTTTTTTTTTTTTTTAATTTATTTTACGGTTCTGGATACTAGTATTTATAGCCTAATAGAGGAATGTCAGTGGTATTGTTTACTACACGTGCGCGATTTCTAAATTAGGTTTTTTGTACTAATATTGCTTAGTTTCACTAATATTTGTGTTGTCCTGCGTTATTACTTGTTGTGAGGTAAGTGTTTTTTTAAATAATTTAGTAGTTGGTGATGGAATCTGAGGAGCCCCCGGATGGGGGCGGAGGTGACTCCATAAGTCATGATTTTGTGATGTCTAGTGAATCTATAATCAGAGAAGACTCCAAAAAAGTTCTGAAGGCTGCCAAACGCTCTCAAACCGCTACAGAGAGTATCCTAAACAAACGGGATGCTTCCTCTCCCCCTAGCGCTTCGATTCAACATACATTCACACTCCCCGAATTTAGCGGTACTAAATTGAAGTATAACGACTCCGATCAAGGCCCTTTTATTGTCCACGCCTCACGAGTGGAACCCGATCCATCAGCTGGTTATACAATTAATTTACTTAAATTTGCTCAAATTATTTACAGAAATAAGGTCTCTGGTGTTATCAAGGGAGGAATTAAATCAGCAGGACGTAACCGTGTTGTTGTTGAATTTGAGAATGCTTCTTCTGCCAATAAATTCATTGACAGTCCATTGTTCCAGGAGCATAATTATAAAATAATTATCCCAGCTTTTCACATTACCCGAATGGGTATTGTGAAGCAAATTCCCATCGACTGGTCTATGGAGGAGTTTCTGAGTAGTATCGAATGCTACACCCCAGGTTGCCGGGCTATAAAAGCAAGAAGGTTGAACCGAAAATCTGTTACTGACGATAAAACTGAATGGTTACCTACTCAAACAGTTGTTGTGACTTTTTTAGGTCAAACCTTGCCTGAGAGAATCTTTTGTTGTTACACTTCTCTTCCAGTAATCCTTTACTCCCTTCCCACTATCCAATGCAACAATTGCTGCCGCTTTGGGCACATTCAAGATAAATGCAGGTCCAAACCAAGGTGCTTTGTGTGTGCTCAACCTCATCATGGACGTTCCTGTAAAGTACCCCGTTGTGAGGCTACATGTCTGTCTTGCTCAGGTCCACACCTGGCTACTGACCTCAATTGCCCAGAACATATGAGACAGAAACAGATAAAAATTGTGATGTCAGAGGAAAATATCCCATACAATGAAGCCTCTCTCCGTTTTCGCCCTACTCGTCGCTCTTTTGCTGACTCCGCACGCTCTTCTCCGAACTCTATGTCCACTCCCACTCGCCCTACGATGAGCCCTCTCACTCCAATATATGAAATCTCCAGCCCTTTAATCCCTCCTGTTTCATCCCAACGGAAAACTGTTCTTCTCAACCAACGACCTCGCCCTCCCCTTAGTAAGGGATTCGATAAAGAAGCTCACTCTGCCCTAATTAGTTCTCCAAAATCTTCCCAGCCTAATGGTTGTACTCTTATAACTTCAGATAATAATTCTAAACAAAATCTTGATTTATCCAATATTATCCAACTTTTGCTTTCTTTAATCGATATTATTACCAAACATAATATCAGTTTACCGTACATTGTCACTGAAAAACTTAATCAGTTCATTCCTAATTCTCTTAATAAAAATGGCGACAATTCTCCAATGGAATTGCAAGAGCATTAGACATAAAAAACATGAAATAATCTCTCTAATTACCTCCTACCATCCTCATATTTTGGCCATCTCGGAGACATGGTTAAAGCCGGGTTCTCGTTTTCGGATTCCTGGATATTCATGTCTCCGCGATGATCATGTTAGTGGATGGGATGGAAGTGCCCTTCTTCTTAAACAATCCCTTATCCATTCATTGATTCCTCTCCCTCACCACTCTCCCTCTTTTAATATTGTAGCCGTCAGGGCTATAAATACAACCTTCGTGTCAATTTATATTCCTTCTCCTAATTCTTCCATTATCTCTGAATTAAGCTCTATCCTCTTAACTCTTCCTATCCCTTTAGTTGTTGTAGGTGACTTCAACTGCCATCATACTATGTGGGGTTCCCTTCAGTGTGAGTACCCTTCTGCTCACCTCATTGATTTCTTTGATAGTAATAACCTTTGCTTATTAAATGATGGCTCGCCTACTAGAAGAACTCCTCCATCTCAGAATCCCAGTTGTGTTGACTTGTCCTTAACGTCTCCCAATCTGGCCTCTCAGTGTAACTGGAAGGTATTATCCTGCTCATATGGTAGTGATCATCTCCCCATTCTTATCTCCTTATCCCATACTGTTCCTGTCTCGCCTATGCCATTTCCTCCTCTCTTAAAGTTTCGTATCTCGAAGGCTAAGTGGGCAGAATTTCAGCAATGCGTTACAAGCCAGACAGACCAATTTCCTGTAACAACTGTTGAAAACTTTTTACAAACTTATAATGATTTTATTTCTGCTTTATTAACTTCGGCCAATCAATTCATCCCAATTAAAAAGTCTCCTAAAGATTTCATACCTTCGCCCCCTTGGTGGGATTATGAATGCACGGAAATCATCCGCAAACGGGATGAGATGGAAGAGGTCTTTATGGAGTTTTCGTCTTTAGAAAACTACTTAAATTTTCAAAGTACAAATGCCAAATCAAAAAGGGAATTATCCTTGAAGAAACGTAACGGCTGGTTTCGTTTCTGTGAGAGTCTTTCTCCCCGAACCCCTTTTTCACTTGTTTGGAAAAAAATTAAAAACTTCCGAGGTTCTTTCAGTGATAGTAATCCTGTTTCTAACGACCCTTCTGTCTGGCTCTATGATTTTTTGGATAGGCTGGCTCCACCTTTTGTTCCTCCTGAAAATTGTTTCCCTTCATCTTCCCCTTCTCCTCCTTCCTATGATCGAATGGATGATCCTTTTACATGTGATGAGCTTTGCTCTGTTTTAGACAATCTCCACGACTCCTCCCCTGGTATTGATGGTATTCCTTATTCCTTTTTAAAGAAATGTTCTGACTGTTCAAAATTAATTTTACTCTCTATTCTTAACAAAATTTATGAAACTGGGTTTGTTCCTGAGTCATGGAAACATCAAATCATCATTCCTATCCTTAAACCCCATAAAGATCCTAAAGACCCCTCCTCCTATCGTCCTATTGCCTTATCGTCAGTTCTGGCTAAAATTATGGAACACTTAATAAAAAATAGATTAGAATGGATTCTTGAAAACAGGAATATCTTGCCAAAATCGCAGTTTGGGTTTAGAAAAGGTATGGGCACGATGGATAGCCTGAGCGTGTTCTCTTCGGAAATTCGCCTGGCCCTCTCAAGGGGTCACCATCTTGTTGGTGTCTTTCTTGACGTCACTTCAGCCTATGATAATGTTCTCCTCCCGCTACTCAGGCAGAAAATGCTCCAGCTGAGTCTTCCCGCGAGGATGATTAATATTATATGTAACCTTTTCATGCAACGTTATATTTCTGTTCGAGCCCAAGGTACTATGCATCCCCCAAGAATAGTATGGAAGGGGTTACCTCAGGGCTCAGTTTTAAGTCCCATTCTCTATAATTTATATACTTCTGAACTTGACTCTTCTTGTTCATCCGATTGTAACATATTACAATACGCAGATGATATAGCTCTATATTATGCCTCAGAATCTATCGACGATTGCTCTGTCCGCCTTAATTCTGCTATACAAAATCTTTATATCTGGCTAGATGATCATGGCTTATCTCTGTCTGGTCTCAAAAGCTCTGCAGTGGTGTTTTCCAGAAAAAGATTGATACCGGATGTTAATATTATTCTGGAAAATGAGACCATCCAAGTAAAAAATAACGTAAAATTTTTGGGGGTATACTTTGACTCTCGAATGACTGGCACGGTACATCTTAACTACATTAAGGAAAAATGTGAGCTTGGTGTAAATGTTTTGAGGTCTCTTTCGGGTGTGTGGTGGGGTGCTCATCCCTACACTCAGAAACTCCTTTATAACGCCATTGTTCGGAGTCATTTTGATTACGGGTCATTCTTGCTTGAACCATGTAATAAATCTGCTTTAGCCGAATGGGACAAAATTCAAGCTAAGTGTCTCCGCATCATTTGTGGTGCCATGAAGTCCTCTCCCATAAAAGCTCTCCAAGTAGAATGTCTCGACCCTCCCTTATTTCTTCGTAGACAATATCTTTGTGATAGATTCCTCTACAAAGCTGTTCAAAATTCTTGCCACCCATTACTTACTTCTCTTTGTCACCTTTCAAATTTTATTCCATCTTCAACTTATTGGACTCATAAAGAAGCTCCTTGTCTTTTCAAAAGTTATGAAAAATTTATTGCAGCATCTCCTCTTTTTCAATTTCCTGGTAATCCTTTGTTTGCTGTTCCTTTTGATGCACTTGTTTTTAGGCCCAATGTAATTACATATTTTGGTATTAATAAAGAAGATCCTGGAGCCAACGTTCGATTTAAAAACCTCTTAAATGAGCAGTTTCCCGGATGGCGAACTATGTTTACAGACGCCTCTAAACTATCTGCAGACGACCCTGTGGGTTCAGCGGTGTGGGTTCCTCTCATGAAGCTGACCCTAAGTTTTAAATGCTCTCCCAGGATATCTATTTTTTCTGGAGAAACAATAGCTATTTATGAAGCTGTATCCCTGGTAGAATCCCACAACCTTAATAAAACCATAATTTTCACTGATAGTCGCAGTTGTTTAGAGGATATTTTAAAATTTCCCTTACGTTCTAGAGATGTTCACCCAATTAACCTCAAAACTCGGGAAGTTCTTTTTAAGTGTCACTGTGCTGGAATTGAAGTAGCCCTTGCATGGATTCCTGGCCACTCCGGGATTTCCGGCAATGAACAGGCTGATATATGTGCTAAGTGGTCTATTCGCAATGGTACGGAGACTTATGCTAACTGTTTTGCCCAAGATTTACGTTCTCTCGCTAAAATTGATCTGAATAAGCGCTGGAATGATGTATGGAACTTTACCCGTCATGTAAAAGGTAAATTTTATGGCAGTTTACAACCTGATATTCCATTAAAACCCTGGTTTTTTGAGTTTCGTAACTACTCTAAATTTTCTACTTCGACAATAATTCGATTGCGTCTTGGCCATAACTGCAGCCCTCATTTTCTATCAAAAATCAGGGTTCGGGACCACTCTTTGTGTGAATGTGGCCTTGATGAGGGTACCGTTGAACATATTTTCTTTGATTGCACCAGATTCCCTGTTTCACTGTATGATGTTCTTCCTCCTACTTTCCCTCGCCCTTTCAACATGTCCTGTATTTTGTCTTCTTCAGAAATCTCTATTATAACTATTTTATTTAAGTATATTGAAAGATATAACATTAAACTTTAAATAAGTTTAAGTACATATTATTTATATAAGTATATTTATGTAGGTAGTTTTATTATTTTATATCTTAGTTGGTGTTTGTGTTGATATACTGTGATGTCCTATTTGTTTTAGATCGTGATACTGGTCATTTGGCAGAACGAAAAAGTGCTGTTTTAAGCAACCACGTGTATTTTTCAACCCTGACACTGGCAGAATTGTCAACCTATTGACAGAAGCCATAAGCTTAATAAATAATAATAATAATAATAATTATAGCCTAATTAATAAATTAAATTACATTGGCGAAAGAAGGTGTCAGAGCGATTAAAATTAGTTTATCTATATTTAGATAGATTGATTCTATTAGAGCTAGACAGCCTGAATGTATCTAAGAAGTCTTTAAAGTTTTTCACCACTCCTCAATTTATTATGTCTTTCAAAATATATTTATTTTGGTAATTACTTCAATTAGGTATAATTGAACTACTACCATAACCAATAATATAAGACTAATAATTATATTCATTCTATAATAATTATAATATACGATAATATTTTTTGAATTATCGTTGACAAACATGTAAATAAAACAATTAATTATATGTTACGTTCCTTGGAGATTTTAAGCGCAGAAAAAAAAGAAAAAAATATATTAAAGATTTAATTAACTTTAAACATATAAATGTGCAAGAGAACTATATATTCAAGAATTACATATATGTATATGTATTTAGTTGTTGGGTAGAGTATTTGGGAATCTCCTTTCAGGACTTTTGAGCCTTTCAGAACCTTCAAATTGAAATAGCAATAAATAGTAAATTTAATTGCACAAAAAAAAATACAAGTTATATAATGTTAAATTTATTGACGAGGTTCCTACTACCTATAAACAACAGATTAAAAGAAACTGTCGTGACGTTTATAACCACGATTGGTAATTGATTGAGATAATCTGTATTCCGTAGTTTTGTTTTTATTTTACATTCAAATAATAACTTTTAAATATTAGCACGAAATTTATAAATTACAAAATGAGTAATTTCAGATATAAAGTAGGGCCAATAGCAAAATGTGTTTTTCAAACTCAAAGTCCAAGATCTAATTTGTAAGTATTCCATAATTAGTAACCTAAAAGATTTCATTTCAATATATTTACATCTTTTAATCTTTTTCTATACTGATTGGTTTTCTAATGTTTTACAGATGGTGTACTTTAATGCAGTACAGATTTTATCCTAGGCCGACCAGTTTTCCTGACTACTTTCAAAATCCAATATTTAGGAAAGAGGATCAAGCTAAACTGATTGAGAGTAATGAATTAACGAAACTAGCTGCTTTACCCGTAAAACCCCCTGCGGCTTATGAGACATCTTCAGTCTACCACGATCCCCTTGTTAGGTGAGTTGATATACTATTTTTGATGCACACTATTGTTAATAAAAATAAAATATAGATATTTGCTATGAAATGTAGTTTATATTTGAGCTATTTCTCTGTATATAGATTCTGATACACATTAGTCTCATTTTAAATATAAACTTTTAAACATAAATTAAAACTTTTCAACATGAAATATCATAATTTAATTTAATATTATATACAATATGTCATATCACATATTTATTTATAAAGAAATGTTAAAAAGTTTTTGTGGCTGAATTTCTACCAAATATAAAATGGAAATAGGTTAAATGTACATGTACTCCTGATGACGTCTTTGTGAAAAAAAAAGATAATTGTGTGTTTTCAGTAAACTTATAAATCATGTCATGAAAATGGGCAATAAAAAATTAGCCCGTAATCTGGTTGAAAAAGCATTTGAAAATATTAAAAGAATACAAATAGAGAGGTATCATTTAGCAACAACACCTGAAGAGAAAGCAAAAGTAGTACTCAATCCCAAAGATATTCTACACAAAGCTGTCGAAAATTCAAAACCATTATTACAACTTCTACCAATAAAAAGAGGAGGTATCACTTATCAGGTATACAATTAAACTCCTTAAAAATATATTTCTGTTTAGATATATGTATAATACTTTAATGTTAATGTAACTTATTAATTAATTTGATTTTTTTGCTTAACATTATATTTATTTTGCAGGTTCCTGGTCCCATAACAGAAAAGAGATCACTTTTCTTAGCCATAAAATGGCTTCTAGAAGCTACAAATGATAAGGAGAGAACAATACATTTCCCTGAGCAATTTGCGTGGGAACTTCTTGATGCTGCTAATAACACTGGCAAAGTTGTAAAGAGAAAACAAGACATACATCGTCAGTGTGAAGCTAACAGAGCATATGCACATTACAGATGGCAGTAGTTTAAGATATTGTTTAAAGTGTTGTAATTAAATTGTAGATTAATAATATAAATTAAGTAAACAATAAATTGGAATTTGATTTGTGTTTTGGGTATTAAGCAAAATGAAGTATAGGTAGTTCAATCTACAATGATGCACCCCACTCCTTTTCATAATTGCTATGGTGCAAGTGATCAATGTAAGCAGCTATAGTGTGAGTTCTAGTGTTGTGCTGGGAGTATTACATTCATTATCAACTGGAAATATAAACTACATATTCCTGATTTTAAGTAAAAATGTAATTTATTCTAATCAAAATTTAATATTGTGTATGTTTAATAATTTAATATTCTATTTTTGTTGTATGTAAAAGATCTTCCTGTTAAAGCTATTTGTGATATTGTATTGTTTGTTGACCTCATTACTTTTAAAAGTTGACATGAAACAACCATATTATGACGATAATAATACAAATCTAAATGCTAAAAAGACAAAATGCGTACTGTTTGCCTTGCCCAATGTAAGAACCCGACATCTATAATAGCTGCTGTTGCTAGAGAGATCCTGTTGGGTATGGAATACTACATTTCTAACTCAGATCTCATCATTATTGACAACTGAACATTTAATTACTGAGAGCAACTAAAACAAAGAATCCAAGTCCTGTAAGAGCGGATGCACAACGCATTGTGCAGATTGGACATGACTCCCATAGCTTTAGTTGAAGTCGATATTACGTTAGAACTCATTGCTAAATTGGGCTCTGATAATCTTGTCGTGTTTAATGCCAAGACGCAGATATGAACTTTCACAGCGAAAAAGTCATCATTTTCCCTGGTTCCATCGCTCTCTGATACTACGCTTGTGATACAAAACAAAATTGCCATACTGGATATGGACGTTAGCTGCGATCTTAATCTAAGGGATTATATCGAGTCTATTATGAAAACCGCCTAACGGAAACCCGAGGTCCTGAACAACAGCTCTTGTTGGAAAAAACGCAGATGCGGTCTTGCGTTGAGTATTGCTCGCACCTGGGATGGCTATTCTAAGTACTTCTGGTCTATTTATAATCTTGGGAGTTAGAGACTCTCTTTGGGATGTTTTTAACAAAGTAGGAATACTCACTGTTGCGTCACAATATAATTACAAGACTTTGATAGAATCAGTGATAATCATTGTATGTGCATGAGAAGTAAGGATAAGCTTATAACGCCAAGTTTCCGACTCCGCCAAGTCAATAAATCTTTCTTGGGGCAAGGTATCCGTTTCTATAATAAAATTCCGCAGACATTTTTAACTTTGCCGTTTCATATATTGCAAAAAGAGCAGCAAGAGTAGATGAGAACATGCCCTAGCCTCGTGAGGTTTGGCAGTGGCGGGAAAAGGCACGTGAAGACCTCTTTTGTAGGTGGTCGGAGAGGCTGGGAATCCTGGGAGCTAGTGGTGCACTCGTGGGGCAATCGTCCTGCGATGAAGGAGTGAGTCGAACGCAAAAATGACCCACCAATTGACAAAAAATGTCACGACTCCTTTCGGAATTTGAAAAGAATACAATAATATTATATATTAATAATATTATAAAATAACCAAACTTATTTGTTCCAAACTTTGCGCCTATTATTGTTTTAATTATAATACTTGTATTCGCCTTGGCGTTGTTAGACAATTACAAAATCTATACTTAATATTATAAAGAGGAAAACTTTGTTTGTTTGGTTGTAATGAATAGGCTCAAAAACTACTGGACCAATTTAAAAAATTCTTTCACCATTCGGAAGTTACATTATCCACGAGTAACATAGGCTAAAGCTTTTATGATTAAAGAAATTGTGTATAATGAGGCTATAAATTGATAGTTAAAATTTTAAAGGAAAATTTTATTTACTTCTTTTTAGAGCATTTAAATAAAAGCTTTTTTTAAAAAGTATTTTTACTTTGAATTTATTTTTTACTTTTTAGTTATGATTGTCTAGGTCTGAGTCTATTCATCTTATTCAACGCATCATTGTTGCAAGGTCGTTTGCCGGTTAATTTCGAACAATCTAAATCTTCAATAAAAAAACCTAATGATTTTACCCTACTTCAAGCCAGGTATGCTTGACCAGAAGCAAAGAGCTTCTTGCCTAAATAAACAACGGCGTGATCCACAGTACTACCGTGCATTTTGTGTAGGTACTGTGCAAGCCCAGCATAATATAAGTGGCAGCATTCTTCATTCCACGATTCCGTGACTATATTTTTGTAACTATTCTGCTATCTCGAATGTTCCACCATATTGCATTTATAATTACATCACATTATTTTTCGAATTACTCACATCGAGCCCTATCATTTGATACGTATATTGCAGAAGTGCATAAAAAATAACTATTCTGCCATCTCGAATGTTCCACCATATTGGACTTATAATGACGTCAAGCGGCTAATCGTGTATTGTCATCCAAACTTAACGTGTATACAAAATTTCAGCCAAATCGGTTAAAGATATCTGCTTCAAAATTGAGTAGCAAGATTCCACATACATATATACATACCTACATTGCAAGCTAAATAAAAGCTTTTAAAAATAATGCTTTTTATCAATATAGTTTTATCATAACACAATTACAAAACAATTTTATCTATTTCCTTTTTTTACTACGTATAACTTCTTAGTGTGCGATTCAATATATTATAATCCGTATAGTGAATCTTTTCTTGGTAGTAGATTACGTATATTATCGCACTATCATAAAAAAAAAACTTCCCGATGTAGATGACACTCTTTCGTTTTTAGGCAGCCGAAATCTTCAGATAGGCAACCGGAACCCTGCGCGGGAACGGAGTTATGTGCGTTTCGTACCCAATAAAACTTCAAACAATACCACCACCCAATAAAACACTGATCGAGAGTGAAGATAGATCATATCAGCGGCCCATCCCTTACTGTACTCGGTGGAGGACAGCATAGGAGAAAGAGGGATTTCCTCAGAGAAGGGTTATCTTATCCCCCTGCAACCTTCGTTCCTCGCTATTTAATTATTGGATCAAATAATAATAATTAATCGACATAACTATGCATATTGTAATGTTTTATTTTGGAATATAAATTAGGTAAGTTAAACACCAGTTAGTGGGAATCAATACTTAACGAGTTGTTACGGGCATTAATGGTATAGAATTTCCGGTTATAATCTGAACTTATGCGGCCACGATCAAAATTATTAATTTATTGTAGATTAATATTTTTCATGTACAAGATTAATTTAAACTTGCGAGGTTTGTTAATAGTACCCACAATAAATATGTGTTATGTGGATAATGCAAAATTCTAAAGCACTTTTACACTTAGTATAGAAAGAGAAGAGGCTAATCGTCATCATTTGAGTTTTAGTTTTATCTACCGATGATTCATTATGACCAGTAATTAATGAATAAAAATACCCTCTTTAAAATTATTATCACGTTTTATCTATTAAGTACATAAATTAATATTACATTTATAATACAAATAATTAATCAAGAGGTAATTTTGATACAGGTTATCATTAACATATCGTCTCAACGAAAATCTTTTTTATAATACAATATAAAAATATGGTTTTACTGGTCAAGTCCAAGAAATTCGCGTCGGTGCCACGAAAAATAAAACTTCTTTCAATGATAAATGAAATAAAGACCTATAGGGTATTTCTGTGCATAGTACCTTTTATTTATAATGTCGCTCTATATAGTCTTAATTTTTAACAAGTGCTCGGATGCATTTCCTGATTTATTAAAATGTACTAAGCTATTACTATTTTTTTAAAGTGGAGACAACAGCGATACTTGTAAGTATAGGCCTATTTCTATACTTCTATCGTTGAACTAAATATTTAAAACAATTATGTTAAATCAACTTCTAGTTCACTTTGGTATAAATACTATTACACTACAACTGATGTTGAAGTGGCAAAACTAATTACACATACCTATACCTATACGATGCATGGGAGAAATCACAGAATGCTATTTGTGTGTTTTGTGATTTATCCAAATTGTTTGATTGTGTAGAGCACGAAACGTTTTTGTTTCACGAAACGAAAAGCTGAAACATTACGGTATTATGAGCGTTTTTTCCGGATTAGCCATTTCATGAGTTTTTTAAAGGAATTGTGAGCCAAATATTTATCAGTTACTAAACAAAGGTCTAACATTTTCTATTAAATAGATTTCATAGGCTCTGTTGAAACAGTCCTATTTTTTTTTTTATTATTAATTATTTGTTAAAAATGCATATTTTCAAAAAATATATAATTCAGGGTAATTTATATTTGTTCTATGCATAAAAATGAGTTGTATGTTATTTCCTAGTGATTGCCGTCTTTAGATTATATTGATAAAAAATATAGGTATGTATTCCTATATTATTTTTGAGAAAAACAGGAATGAAAATCAAGCTTAACGCACAATATTAAGCTTTAAACTTCATGCTATTTCTATAAAATAACATCGTTAACCGAGTAAATACTTTTACAATTATAAAACACATTTTAACCGATTTCAAAAATAAGAAGTTCTCAATAAAATTATATATATTTTTTATGATTTTAAGTTCTGAACCAAGTACCATTTATATATATTTATAGTTATATATTTTAATCTACAACCTATCTAAAATTAAAAGAAAAACCGTAGTGTCTTTAACTGTATTTATTTATTTATGAACTCATAATTTAGTTAAAGTAACTGATGTTGATACTGCTCGATTACTATACTTTGGTTACTTTCATAGTATCTTACGGCATTTTACTTCGAGGTAACGCTACAAATATTGAAACTGTTTACATTCTACAAAAAAGGGCTGTCCGGTCTATTTATAATCTTGGAACTCGAGACTCCCTTCGGGATCTTTTTTAATAAAGCGGGTATACTTACAGTTGCTTCACAATATGTTTTAAACAATATTATAGATATATAGACCTCATTGTATAGACATGAGGAAAAAGGATAAACTTATAACACTAATTTCCAACTTCGCAATCCTTTCTGAGGCACGGTATTCGTTTTATTAAGAAGACTACACTGTTATTTTTAAAAAAATAAAGCTGATGTCAAAAAAACATTGATAAATGAGGCATATTACTTAATACAATATTATATTAAAGATAAAATAAACGTGGATATAGTATTTATTGATATCTTGGCCGGATATATACAAATTTCATCGTACTTTACTGACAAGCTCTGTAATTAAAGTGGTGGAAAAGAGTTACTACTGAGTTTCTTGCCGGTTCGTCTTAGCTAGCTAGATTTCAAGCTTTACATTTTATTCACTATTAATCACTCTCTGTCTATTACTCTCTCACTCCGTCCCTCTGGTGTCTGTTGCATGACAGCTGATCGCATAGACTCGTTCGTGGCATGATTTATAACGTATTTCCAACGTTTGTGGTCATTTTATGATTTTAATGTAAGTTATGTGAATGAAAGTTTATAAATATTCACTATGAGTGATATTAATGTAAAGTGTGTATTTTGTGGTTCAACATTGCAAAAAACAATTGAATTTACATTAGAAACATTACAAAAGTGTATAAACATTTTAGAATATTGTCGTAGCAAACCGGTTCACCGAAAATTTCATCAAATCAAATCAAATCACCGAATTGTATCACGCACAATGCTATAATGTTTAACCAATTTGGGCATTACATTCTCTGTGTGTTTTGTTATTTTGTATGTATATATTTCTATGAAATGACATCTGTGAAATGTGTATGTCCAAATAAAGATTTTTTGATTGATTGATTGAAATCACAACCCTTCTCTTTGTTTAGTATCCGGAATTACGATGCGTGTAACTTGCCATCCTGTCAATCGGAGTTACTCCAACAAGTGTTACGCACAAGATTCATTGCATACATGTGGAGTAATGCCCATAATGCAAAAAATATTGATCTTTTACCAACGGTCTACGGATGGAAAGTAGTCGACGGAAAGTTGGAAATTATCTGGTTTGCAGGGGATCAATTGCCCAAAGCGTATGATGATGTTGTCATAACACCTGATATTCTTGAGGATACTCCAGAATCAGGTAAATTTTTTCGCCAATAATTAAAAAATACGTTATTCATAAAAAATATATATTGCTAAATATTTTAATGCTTTATTGTTATAGATACGCAATCTGAGGATGAAATCGAGCCAGATGAGGAAGATGATTATACCGATGAAGATGATGATTGAAAAAAAATACTCAAAAAAATTTGGTTGTTTATAATTATTTTCTTGTAAATACAAGTTTTCTACTTAAAAAAACATACACTTTTTGATTTGCATGCTATTTCCTGAGCTTTTTAATTACTTAAGATCAAAGACTTAACAAAAAAAAAACAAATTCTAAGGGCATAAAGATGAACCATATATACCTATCTTAATCTGACGCGCTTGAGTATTTCAATATGACGATTTTTTTTGCGCATTCTACGCGAGTTTGCGTCACGTCCAAGTCGTCAGATTATCATATAAGAGCTTTTTATAGGTTCACTCAACATCCCTTTCGAAAATCTGAAGCGCTCGATTAAATTAGTTTTTTTTCATTTTCAACCTTGACGTACGACCATCCCCATCATGAAAACAATCAGATTACTATACATACATTTTTAAAAATACGTAGGACATGGATGATATCAATATCTGACGCGCTCGAGTATGTCCATACAATAGTTTCTTTTCTTTTACATTTTTAAAATCTATAGCCGTTTCCCCCACCGATGAAAAAGTATATATTATATGACATTTTTTTCTTTTTATCAACTAAGCTTCGCAGTCCAATATGTCTCGGTGACGCTCGAGTAAATCCCGATTTAGCATCGTGGGCTCCCCTACAATTTGATGTGGCAGCGTTGTCGTCAATGACATTTATTCAACGAAAATGCAAAATAAGACTAATATTACTTTTAATACTACTATTGTCCGCTAAATATATTATTTCGTTTTTGTTTTATGTTTAAGTGGTATCGATAAATCAATATTTATAATGATTACTGGATAGATAAACGAAAAATGTTTCGCTTTATCAGTGCCATAGTGCGTCAATTCCTCCTATTGAAAATGAAGGTTTGTTTTTAAGCTGTTTTCGGTTATGAAAATGTAAAAAATATGGTTTCAGGTTTATTTGTTAACGTAATAAATTGGTAATTAAAAGAATAAAAAATATTTGCTTGTAAATTTATAATTATCACTAACCAGTTTTTAGTTTTGTTAGTTAGTATTTACATAGAGGCTAATCTAACACAGCCTTCTGTCAGATCCTATATATACGTAATAATCAAAGACAATGAGATTTAGACAAAGACTACTACTACTTTTTACTAATATGTAATATTTCTGACAGTAATTTCATTTATCTGGTCACAACACTATCATTGAAACATTTCAACTGATATTGATTTAAATTTTAAACCTCCATTTATTATCTCAAAATCCGTTTTGAAATTTTCAAAGACTATTACTACGATAAAACTCAGTGACATGCTATATATATATATAGTATATAATACCATATCAGGTTGAGACTCTGAATAAATTACAGATTTCAATTTTAGGTGTGAGCGTTATGAGATTTTTGGAAATTAAATGGCTTTAAGCAAAATAATATTTAAAGTGAACGGTTGTTTTTTGAACAAAAATAATTTTGAACAAATACGAATTTATCTAATACTATCTATTTCAAAAATTACATATGTGTGATTCGATCAGTATACGTACTGAACAAAATTAATATCTCTATGATAACAGACTGAGTGCTATTACGGCGTTGGTTTATTCGACAAGTGTGCATGAAGTCGACAGTACATTTTCAGTGCAAAGCCCACGTAACGCTGTGAAGTGTTTGGAATCCTATTTAAAATATAAGTGGTAGTTAACAGTGTTTAGTTATACTTTTCTAGTGCAAGGAGTTGTAGCTGTATTATTTAGTTACAAAAAAAAAACATTTTGTTTACTTGTTGTTTACGAACAAAAGTAAGTTGAATATCAATTATCGCTTAAAAATCAATGCAAATCAGTCACAGGTGATATTTATTCAGCGGTAAGTTGTCAAAACTTTATATGTTTTCATTTTAAATTGATTACCAAATTTAAAAAAAAACGCAATATTATAATACTTCAATTAGTAAGCGTATATAAAGAAATATAGGTGTCTTTTATAGTATACCAACAATTATAAACAAAACTTGTTGGTGGTCGTGTATTACGATGTTAGAAAAGTAGGTAGAGTTCGATTCGGTTTCAATCCCAGAGAAGCACTACTTTCGAATTGCTTAATCTATTTTTATATTTTTTTATGGAATGTATCGTAAATAACTTCCATGTTTATGATGAAATGTTGCACATATTGAAGTAGCATGGAGTAAAGAATTCCAAGACATCTCCTGAAGAGAAGCGAAGCGAAGAATATAATTTTTACCTACGGATGTAGCTACTGGTGCAATTTATTGCAAAGTGAAAAAGCCGATATTTATTTGCAATATGTTTATTTGTCCGATAAGGAATATTGACAATTTTATAAAACTTATTAACACAGTATATAGCATACGTTTTCATCAAAACTACCTAAATGATGGTACAAGAGTTCCATACCAATTATAGGAGTTCCACGTATAGGAGTTTTGAATGAATGAGTATGAGAATAAAAACAAATAGAGGAAAACCTCTTATTATTATTACAAAATGAATATATATAGCTATAATCGTAACACCAACATGAATGTTTAGCCTGATATTTTACCATCAATCTTGGTAGTTATTCGGTTGTCTTGAAATTATATTTACTTGGTTTTTTAATCAATAATAATAGTGGATTATATTATTTCCTTTAATCGCTAGATGTTAATTATTATTGTCTTGGCAATCTTATATTTATTAAAACAACTGTGACATCTTTCGACGTCATGGCAGCTTTCGTTTATTATGTAAATGCAGGTTTTTTGGATAAACCGCAATTTTAAAAATCCTTCGATTTTCTAAGACAAGGTATCCAATTAGTTAATTTCAATTGACAATATTTAGTTCTTCCTAAATTTTACGTATGATTTTTTAAATATTGTTTGTTTGACTCTGCTTATATAAATTAAAATTCTCCGCCACTTCTCTATGTTCGCCCTTGTATCAGAAAATATGGTGATGCTATTTTATTCTTTTTTCTTAAAAGTATTTTTAATGTAATAAGTAAAATAGTAAAAATAAGTAATGAAAGGCAAGTGTCACCTGGCAGTCAGTGGTCACCGCCCATAGATAAGGTAAAATAAACATTCTCTACATCGCCAAAACGCTTCCAACCTTGGAAACTAACATGTTATGTCCTTTGTATACGTTATAACAATAATTGCTAACTGACTCTTCAAACCGAAACACAACAATACTAAGTATTACTGTTTTGCGATAGAATATTTGATAAATATATAGTAGAGCCTAGACAGGTTTTTATATGTCCCCAACGTCAGGTGTAGGTGTAGATATATAATGTAGATATAAATAACTTATGCATATATCAATACAAATGTATTGATATTCGCTTGACTTAGGCCTTCAGACATTCCATCATCCATGGTATGCACTGCTCGAATCGATTAATATAAAATAACGTGTGGTGGAATAATATTTCCATGTCTATTATTAAAACCGATACCAAAAAGATAAGCTTTAAAAATATAATTTACCTAAGGTAAAACTTCAATTGATGTGATTCGTTTATAAAACAATTTAATAATCCTTAAAAAATAATTATTATTAATATTATATTTGTATATGGATGTTATCCAGATAAAAACTATTTAATCCCTACTTTACCGATCCATCATTTATATTTGACAGGAGTTTGTCGTACGCTAAAACGACGCGTATAACCTTACTTGTTTCTTGCCGAAAGTAAGTGAGACTTTAGACAGAGACATTAGGCATAGCTAGAGATTCTAAAGAAGATTCGTTTTTTAAATGGAAAGTCGTTGATGACGATTTCGTTGTCAGACTTCTTAAAATATCTAATGTCTAAAAAAAAAATGTTTAGAACCCATTTCTTACTCAGACCGAAGAAAAATATTCTTAATTTTTAGCATAAGATATCTCAGTACCGCAGTATTTTAAAATTAACTTATAATATGGTATGAATTGGCTGGCTGATGATTATTTTACTTAATTGGGCAATATTCTATTAAAATGTCCATCACAATATTCATAACTTTCTAAGATTATTATTTTAATTATTATAATTATTAATTTACTTTAATAGAACATTTTTGTCTGCCAAAATATTTTAGGTACATTCTGTCGATTAATGTAGATCAAAGTCAGTCTAGAACACTTCCGACGCCGTGTCTAGGTTAATAAGCAAATTAACAGAGCTACTTGTTAGATGCGTCGCCCACGTGATTTCTGACGACCTACACAATAGTTGCTATGCTTAAAATGACTGAATTTAGTCCGACAAAATCATGAAATGGTCTGATATTCTTATATAGTATTTGATACGTGGATTTGCCTTCATCTTATATCTAAAAAGCAAAATTGGTTTAGATTATATTAGATTTAATATAGAAAAATGTTACTATTTATAAACAAAAAACACTGTAACCTGCTGTTACTTCATACGGGTTCTTACGATTATTATTATAAGATTTATATACTATACTACCATCTAAAAAAACACCTATGGCAGACATTTTCTCATTATACGCGGTTACGTACGTTTAATTCTTATTGTATTAGTAGTAGATGATGTTAAATAGACATCAAACTGAAAATTTCCCTAACTTATTTCATCAGATAATGAAGGTGAGAAAAAATGCTTTAACAGCGGAAGCTTGGACAAAGTTTCGTTTGTTGATGTGGAAGAATTTCTTGCAACAATGGCGGCATCGGCTTCAGACTTTCCTAGAAATATTTCTACCTGCCCTAACAATGACTCTAATTCTTATTCTACGACAACAGATAGAACCAGAAAAACACACAACAATCCAATTTCCACCCTTAAACGCTTATACTTTGAATTACTCATTACCTGTTATGTAAGTTTTTTTACCTCTCTTTCTCCTTTGATTCAATGTTAACACGATGTTTTATTTATTTTTTATTTTTTTAGGGCGGGATTTAATTTTAGGGAACTGTCAATAGCATATTCACCGCAAAGTCCAGTTTTAGATGATGTAATTCGAAATGCAATGGTAAATCTATTTACTCACAACATAAAAGAATTAATCTCAATTATAGCTGTACAAGAACCTGACTTTCCTGATATACCTATTGAGATACCTCCTGACATAGCTGAAAAAATAAATAATACACTTATTCTTGAGATTGCAAAAAGATTTGTGAGCGTAAAGGCATACAGAAAGAGCTCAGAATTGAGAAGTATTTACAAGAACGAACAAGCAACTCGAGAGATCATAGCGGCTGTAGAATTTGATGACAGCTTATTAGGTTTGTAACAAATTTCGTCATGCTTAAGTGTAAATAATTTTAACTTAACGTAGTAAAAATAATCCATTTTATATTTTTAGGCATAAACTTTTTACCGAAAGACTTGTCGTATGCGCTTAGATTTCCAGAAAGACCCCGTTTAAATTCATTCCATGGTCTCGGAGGGCGAACCTGGCACACAGATGCTGTTTTTCCATATATGGAGTTACCTGGTCCGAGATTTCCTTATTCTTGGGAGGGAGGCAATGAGCCAGGTATAAATTATACATATGATGATAAATATATTAATTTTACATTCTTTATTTAGTACTTTATTCGAATCTTTGCTATCTTTCTAGGTTACGTCAACGAGATGTTTATTGCTATACAGCACGCCATATCAATGGAGTTAATTTCTCGTTTGACTAATATAAATATGGAAAATTTCAATGTTAATTTCCAAAGATATCCTCATGCACCATACATTAATGACGTTGCTGTGCAAGCACTAATATTGATATTCCCAATGTTCTTCATGTTGAGTTTTAGCTACACAGCTGTTAACATTATACGCGTTATTACCATAGAGAAAGAACTTCAACTCAAGGTAACAAATTAAATTTCTTTATAAGTAACTATCTCACCTATGTCTTCATGAATGTAAAATGAATTAAATTATTTTGTAGGAAACGATGAAAATAATGGGCCTTCCCGCTTGGTTACACTGGACAGCCTGGTTTTTTAAACAGCTTATATTTTTGTTTATAACATCCGCCTTTCTCATGATTATACTAAAGGTTTGTCGATAAATTAAATAATGACATTAAAATATATTTTACTTTATTTGTTTGTATTGAAAATTATGTATGTTTGTGGGAAAATATTTATTATACTTCTTGGTCATTTTTTTTCCAGGTAAATTGGTTTACAAGTGAGCAAGGCTTCAGTGATTATGCCGTTTTTACTAACACCCCTTGGACCGTCCTATATTTCTACATTATTTTATATATATGTTGCACCATATGTTTTTGCTTTATGATAAGTGGTTTATTCTCAAAAGGTATAGTACTAACTATAAATATATGCTAATATCAGCTGCTTTTTATACATGATATGAATATAATACATATTTTAACATGAGCTCGTTTAACTATAACTTAATAATTGTGATCAAATCATTATATTACTAAATTTTATATTCAATATTAAGACTAATATCTTATTATCTTCTATTCTAGAAGCAATATTAATTGTACGTTGTTTATGAAACGATTCTTAAATTAATTTTAATAGAGAGTAAATATTTTGTACTTTTAGGCAGTATGGCAGCGCTATTTGGAGGCGTTATTTGGTTTATGTCATTTATCCCGGCTGTGCTGTTAGGATTGGACATAGAAATACCATTTGCAGTCCAAGCTCTTTCATGTTTTAGTATCAATTCTGCTATGTCCCTCGGCTTTAAAATCATGTTAAGCAAAGAAAATACTGGAGGTAAGTTTTTTTTAAATATTTTGTTAAACTGTTGCCAACATAATGATAATCTGATATATTTGGTACAGGTTTGCAATGGGGAGATTTTTTTACAACGCATTCGGTGGATTCAACCAGATTGTTATTTGGTCATGTTTGTGTATTTCTCTTGGTGGACACAATACTGTACATGATGATAGCACTTTATTTGGAACAAGTTCTGCCAGGCCCGTTAGGAACGCCGAAACCTTGGTATTTTCTAATTCAAAAGTCCTTCTGGTGTTCGTCAGATCGTGAAACAGATGGTTTGTATAAATATCATCCTCTAAAAATTCATCGTAATTATAACGTAATAGTTATAAAGTTATAAAAACTATTAACAAATTTTGTTTTATTGAATTTTTTAATTTTATTTTTGTATTTTAGTCTACAAAGTTACTAATGTTACTGATGTTGCTGATACTATTAAAGAGAAGGATCCTAAAGGTTTAGAAATTGGAGTTAAAATGTCGGTAAGTTAAATATTTATTTCATTGCCATTGATTATGTTGTTTGCCGCTTATACGAAATCGCCAAAATCAACCAGGT
Source organism: Vanessa tameamea (assembly GCF_037043105.1). Classification (NCBI taxonomy): domain Eukaryota; kingdom Metazoa; phylum Arthropoda; class Insecta; order Lepidoptera; family Nymphalidae; genus Vanessa; species Vanessa tameamea. Next base: position 7,253,473 of record NC_087317.1, read on the forward strand.
ATTTTTTTTAGAATTTGACGAAAGTTTATGGAAAAAACATTGCAGTAAATAATATGAGTTTGAATATTTATGATAATCAAATTACTGTCTTGTTGGGACACAATGGGGCTGGCAAATCTACAACGATCGCAATGTTAACAGGTAAACAAACTTTTTACAAAGTATATAATTGTCATAACATTTTAAAAGATGATTTTAATTCTTGCAATTGTCTAGGTAACGTTGAAATAACAAAAGGGAATATTTGGGTGGCGGGCTACAACATGTCCACGCAGGCGCCCCAAGCTCGCAGTCACATAGGTCTCTGTCCGCAACACAATGTCCTTTTCAATGAACTTACAGTCCGAGAACATTTAGAGTTCTTCTCAAGACTAAAAGGATTCTCTGGCAAAGAACTTAACGAGGAAATAGATAATCTTATTGATAGATTAGAGATGCAGGAAAAGGTAGGTAATCGAAACAGTTAAATTATAGTAATCAGATAATTATGCATTAATATGATAATGATGATCTGTAACAAGAGGACTGCTCCGTTTTTCAATCAGATAACACAGGCCTACAAAAAACAAAAATTTTTTTGGTGCAGGTTTGTTTGTGTCTGTGGTTGATAAAGTAGGTAATGTACAATATATTCTCATACGTCATTTTAACTCATCATCAGCTCTAGTTAACTTACTACCCTCATTTATTTTTTCCCGGTTTTTTCTAAAATAGTCACTGAAAAAAATCAGCGAAAATCGATTACAGACACTGTAAATCGTTTGTATTCTGTTTACTTTGATATTGAAATTCGACACCAAGATAAAGTGTAAGTCCTCATAGTGTATGTAAACTTTGCGTTGAACATTTGCGACAATGGGAGAAAGGGACACTTAAGTCTTTAAACTTTGGAGTGAAACCTATGATATGGCGTGAACAAATCCAAATGGCCAAATCACATCATTGGACAGAAATAAAATTGGCCATTGGAAATACTTTTGTTGTTGGAGAAAGAAATGTTATAAATTAACCTTAGTTTCAAGATAAAAAATCGTTCTCCCGCCATATTAAGTTAGGGCTGATGAAGCAATTTGTTAAGGCTCTCGACAGAAATGGTCAATGTTTTCAGTTTATTTCACTAAAAAATATTTCTTTAAGTACTGAAAAACCAAAAGCAGGTATCTTTGATGGACCTCAAATACGTCAATTAATGAAAGATACTACTAATTTTGAGACTTCCATGAACGATCTGGAAAGGTTTGCGTGGAAGTCTATTGTAGCAGTTGCACAACATTTCCTTGGATAATAACTATGTACAATTAGTAGAAGAAATGCTGGTTTGTTTTAAAAATTTAGGCTGTAATATGAGCATAAAATCACACTATCTCAATAGTCATCTAGAACATTTTCAATATAATTTAGGAGATTTAAGCGAAGAACAAGGGAAGGTTTCCATCAAGACATAAAAACGATGGAGAATCGATACCAAGGAAGGTGGAATACTCATATGATGGCCGACTATTGCTGGGGAACCATGAGAGATAGCCCAAGTCAATTTCATTCTACAAAATCACTCAAAAGACAATTTTTTGATGTTTAATGACGATAAAACATATATATTTTTGAAAACTGTATTTTTCTTTATCTCAGAAACTAGAGCTGATAGAAAAAAACTGATTACATTTTTGATATCACCACGTAAGACGGCACCAAAATCGTTGTAGGCCTGTGTAATCGGAATTTGTGCAAACAATTATTTCTTGTCACCATGATAGGCTTTCGTGTATTGTTAAATAGTTTTTTTTTTTGGGTCTGTTACCTCTTTGAAAAAAAAATATTTTAACTCAGAAACTAATCACAAAAACATATAGTCAAAACTTAGGTGCTTATTTGTGTCTTTATATCCATAGTGCTTATTTTGAAGAATTTAATAAATTCTGGAGAATAAATAAAAATAAATTCCAAAGAAATAAAGACGTAGACGTATCTTTGTAATGAGTAATAACAAATGGATATATTTAGATAGCAATCTGGGCGATGATAAAGGATAAGAACATAATATATTGCTACATGCGAATATTAAATCCTTTTTTTGATTACTGCGACTTAGATTTTTTTTATCATATGTAGAGACATTACCTTGCGCAAGGGTTATCTGGTGGTCAAAAGCGACGTCTGTGCGTAGGAATAGCGCTATGTGGCGGCGCGCGAGTCGTACTTCTCGATGAACCGACCTCTGGTATGGACCCCGCTTCAAGGCGCGCCCTCTGGGATTTGCTGCAAAAAGAAAAGAAGGGTAATCATTTATAAATATCTCCATTACGTTGCTATTTTTGTTGATATATTTCATATCGCAAAAAATAATTTAGTTAAATCAACCTAAGACGTTCCAGTGGACTAAATACGTAAAGCTTAACGAGCTCCGAGTACAAATCCGGTTAAGCACCCCCAATCTGAAAACCTGGATGTATGGATAGAATACCGCTTGTATATCTTTGTGGCTCAAAGAACTAAAACGCTCAACGAACGAAAAACATACTATCAGTATTTTTATGGTTACTGCATATAACATATACGAAGAACCGAGTTAAAGTAGCATATTTATGACAATGCTAGAACATAATTTTATACTTTTGTGTTTATGAAAACATATATTTTAAGGTCGTTCATTGATCCTCACAACGCATTTCATGGACGAGGCTGACTTCCTTGGTGACCGAGTAGCAATTATGTCCAGTGGTCGTCTGCAATGCGTTGGCTCCCCTTACTTCTTGAAGCAACATTATGGCGTCGGTTATACTCTTGTGATTATTAAGAAAGAACAATTCCAAATTGAATATTGTACTGCTCTCATTAGCAAATATATACCAGGGACGGTGATTAAAGAAGATCGTGGTTTGTTTTTTTTATATTTTTGTGTTTGTAGATATTGTCAGGCCTATAAAGTATAACCCAGCCTAAAGATATTCTAATAATACAATAATTAGTCATATTGATCTGAAACACTTATCCTATTTTTTAGATATGACAAAGTGCGATAACGTTGTAATCAAAATCAAGCACTTCAAACATATAACAATCAAGTGAGAATGAATCATAATTTAGATTTGAATTTGAAAATACTACTCTGAGTACTCATAGTACTCCAATTGAGTAGTCCGAGAATTGATCTAAGCATTTTCAATTTGTTTTGTTATTTGAGAGAGATAATTGTTGTAATATGTAGGTATTTAAGAATAATTGATGTTGTATTTGGCTTTATACTAGCGTAGCTACCACCGCACAGCAATACATCTTAAATATTGTTGTGTTCCGGTTTGAAGGCTGAGTGAGCCAGTGTAATTACAAGTACAAGGACATACCATTTTAGTTCCCAAAATTAGTACTGCATTGACGATGCAACTTATAGTTAAAATTTCGTCTATAGCTAATGTCGATGGGTGGTAAAACTTTTAGTCAGATGGCCTATGTGCCAATCTGCCTATTTATACGACATAAATAAAAAGAAGAATATTCATAACTAACTAATGTTATATAATTTTTAGGCATTGAGGTCACCTATAATTTACCAAATGATTATTCGCACGTGTTTGAAGACATGCTCAATGATCTTGAAAAGAAAGCAGATATCATCAATTTCCAGGATTACGGCTTAGTTGCTACGACACTGGAAGATGTTTTTATGTCGTAAGAAATATATATTTTTTTTATGTCAGAAGATGTTTATCAAATGCTTTTATTTTTAATTTAAGTTCTATGGCGCTACTGATAACGGATAAGTTTTCTTTATGTTACATAAAAATTTATCATATTTGTTTCAATTATATTAACAGCGTTGGCTCTGACGTAGAAATACACTCGGTATCAGAAGACACGACTATAATTGCAGATGCATCTGACGGGAAAGCTAGCAGTGCAGATGACTTATCCCTACATCATTGTGAGTTACATTTTTATTACAATAATATTTAGTAAATACTTAGTACAATATAACTTTCTTGTACGTGACCAACTGTAAATTTGGACGGGTATAGACTATTGATACTGTAATTTGTATCCACATATTTTAGGACATACCCAAATTTTCACGACGTTCTACTAGTATGGAACACGATTTTAATTTAATAAAAATTGATTCTCGACTAGAATTCAACAATAAGATTCTGTTATGATATACATATTAATTTATAATTGAATTTTATTGCAGTAGACAGTAGTGATGAAAGTGCAACCGGATTTCTGTTATTTTGGATGCATGTCAGTGCTGTATGGGTCAAGTTGTTCTTAGTATGGACTCGTTCTTGGGGAATAATGTTGTTACAAATTCTAGTGCCCGTTATTCAAATAAACATAAGTTTAGGCATATTAAAATATTTTGTGTCACTACGGGGAACAGTGATTGAAAGGCCGCTAACTCTTGCACAGGGGTAAGCATATTTTCTTATATTTATGTTAATGCTTAAAAGTTAACCAAATTAATTAATGTTTCATTCTAACCTAATGCCAATAAATTAAATTTATAACATGTAATTAAACTAAATTATTATATATCTATTATTTTAATTTATTATATTATATTAATGTCAGGTAACTAAACTTACATTAGCATTAAAAATATTTCGATTTACTATAAATCCGACAAGACTTGCTTTTAGAAAAATTAAATAAATTACATCGCAATTTAGCAAATTAATTCATTCGGCCGATATTAAGAGCAAAGTTTATTGAAATATTTTTTATAAATATTTATTCTTCAGATATGTTGCGACGGAAACTTTTTTAAGTTTTAATGGAAGTAACTGGTCTTCAATAGGTGCTATAGCAAAGGCAGGATATGAACAATTGTTTAATAGTTTTAATATGGATTCTATGGCTATTACAATAGTGAATGACAAGAGCATTGACGACTACTATCTAGAAAGGGTTGGTGATTTTAATACATTCTTAAAATGAATATATTTTTAAAAATATTGATTAAATTTCCAATTTTTTTATCACAAATATATAAATATATTGTGTATATTTTATTGTGTGCGTTATGATTAGTCGATAATAATAACATTCGATGATAATTTACTTTTAAATGATTTTAATCACGGCAGATTAGCCGCAGAAACAGACATAAACAAAGGTGCACGCTGGCAATCCAACTTACATGGTTTCCGTAACCCAGTATTACTTTTTATTGGCTCAAATCCATGATGTGATGCGGCTTTATAAGCTTGCCACTACACTAATGAACGAGCCAAAACTAAAATATTCAACTGAATAAGGGCAAACTTTTAATGTCATAAGATAAGACCTTATATTACTATGATAAGTGATGATGATTATATAGAATCTATATAATAGTATTATACATATTCATGCCAACAGTATTACTATATAAGTATTTTATTTTACAGACGACAGATTCAGTTGAATTGGGCACGCTACGTAACCAACTTTTAATTGGCGCAACAATTTATGAAGATAAGGCCATAGCTTGGTTTAGTAACTTCGGTTTTCACGACGTAGCTACCTCATTGGCTACCTTGCATTCAGCAATACTTAAAGGTCTCGACCCCGAAGCCAGTCTGAATGTTTCCAATTACCCACTAGTAGCTACTTATAACGATAATGTAATATTTTTTATTATTAGATCTGTGAGTTTCCACGAAACGACGCATTGCTAAAATAATATATTTTTTCAGAGCGATATGCAATTAATGATGTCTTTGGTATCCATGCAAATTGCTGTTTGTATTGGTAACAGTCTTGCTATCACTAGTGCAGTTTACGTCATGTTTTATATAAAGGTAATTAAATACTAATCATTTATTGATAACAAACATTTTAAATGTACCTTAATCCTGATCTTTCTTAATCGTGAACGTGACGTTTGTAAAAAAAAAATAACTTAAGGTTGATGATAAGTTCACGTAAAACTTAAAAAAAGCTTTATTTATATATATAAGTTAAAGAAACAAGAATTTCCATCAGTTTAGGTCTCTATATTGCTTTAAGTTATACTGAGGATTGTTGCGTTCCTTACTGGTTTGAAGGGTGAGTGAGCCAGTAGAACTACTAGACGTAATATCTTAGTGTGAATGGCTTGCGGCGCATTGATGCTTACCTATAGTACTAAAGTCTATGGGCTGGGATGACCCCTTAGCATCAGTATTATACCTAAATATCTACATATACGCGCTAGCTGTTATATATAAAACAGATTTTATTTTTAAAAACACTACAGTAATAAAAAATGTTCTTTGTTTCTTAGGAGCGAATTTCGCGAGCAAAATTGTTGCAGCGAGCAGCGGGCATACAGCCCGTGGTTATGTGGGGGTCTGCTTTCATTTTCGACTGGTTCTGGTTCCTAATAATTTCTTTGACCATCATCATCTCCTGTGCAGCTTTCAACGTCATAGGATTATCTAATGCCACCGAACTAGGTAAATTTTTGATTTTGATCTTTTACGAGTTTAACAGTTGTAGTATTGCGATTATATAAATACTATCGTTCTTGTTGATCCGCTACAATTATTAAGTGGAATCTTGGTGACGTAATAAATAATAAAACCTCAAAAAATATAAATAAATATAAATAAATAGTTCTTCTGAGAGACTGTAAGTAGGGTACGGATATTTATTTGATTTATAATTTTTTTATTTGCAGGGCGTCTGTATTTATGTTTAATGATTTACGGAGCAGCGATGTTGCCACTGCAATATTTGTTTTCTCTATCTTTCACTGGACCTGCTCTCGGATTTGTTATAACTTTTTTCATCAATGTTATATTTGGTATGTTGACAAATCTAATTAGCTTAAGTGTTAATAAAACTCAATTCCTTATCTTCTCACCTACAACGATCTCTCAGCCTACTTACTATAAGAAAATCTATATTAAAAGTGTATATCTGTAATTATGTAAATAGCTCCAACTGTTGATTTTGCTTCTTATTAAAAATCTATATAAGATAACAGTGTCTTGGAAATAGCACCTTTTTCCATAAAAAAAATATTAAGAAAAATATTTTATGTCTTAAAAAAATATCATACTTTTTCATAAATCTTATAAAATAATAAAAATCACGATCATGCTTTTTTGAATATTAATGTTATACATTGTTATCATTGAACCTAAATCACATAAATGTTTTTTTCAGGTTTAATTGGTAGTCAAATAGTTGAATCACTGTCTGTGCTAAATAATAGGGATGCAGCAGATATACTAGACATCATTCTACCCTTCTTTCCACTTTACAGTGTAGTGACCTCTGCAAGGTATTTCGATCATCTTTCACTTCTTTAATACATAACTATTATATACTTATAACTGCATAATTATTGCAAATCCAATGTTTCAGTTTTAGTTGTCATCAGAATAATTTAGTAGAAATATTTCATATTTACAAATTTGGAAATATTATTTAATTTATAGCAAATTTGTAAATTTTATTTCCGAATAGATAATCTGAACACATAAATATATTTATATAACTATACGATAATGTAATTATATTCCTGTATAGGTTGTTAAACCAAGTAGGACTTACGAAGTATACCTGCATGCAATACTGTGATTACTCGAGCTTAATTCTGCCGGATAGCGAGGAGTGTACTATGGAGATATTGTGTAAAAACTTTTCAAAGATATGTTGCAGTAAGTGAAATATTATATATACGCATTTACGCACAAGTTCATATTATTCATTTATTGCTAAAATTATATTAGCTGAACTGTTTATCTCATTATTAATATAGATAAGACAAAATTTTAATTTAATTTCGTAGATAAAAAAAATACCAAATTAGTAAAATATTGTTATATAAGTATTTGTTATGTAAATTTAATGAATATATTTCTATATAGTTCCTGTTTAAAAAAACAATTAAAAACGTAATTTAAGAAAAATCATTAGGTATATACATATATGTACCTATTTGTCTGTTTTTTTTTTATACAGTAATCACGCAACGGCTGTTAAACGCTGAGCTTAAATATCGACCAATTTAGTTACAAATATTTATGTAAATTTAATATGTTTTCAGTTCCTGAAAATCCATACTTTGAATGGGAAAAGCCGGGCATACTGCGCTACATCATCTGCTCGCTAATATCCGGTGCTGTCTTATGGTTGATATTAATGATTTTTGAATATAATTGGATTCAAAGGGTAAGTTTAAGGGAATTTTTTACTATATCGGTGGTAATGCTGCCGTATACTATGTTACAAACATGGGATTTTACAAAAATATCTGTCTAGTGTATATTCATGCAATATGCGATATGTATATAATGTAAAACTTTCAATTTAGAATGTGTATATGGTAAATGGCTAACAAAATAATATATGTTCGTATTTTTATTCCCATATAGGTAACTTTGAATTTTATTGAGACCGCCATAAGATAGTATATATGTATGATGTAACAAAAAGGAAACATGTATTTATTATAGACTCTTTGTAGCTAATAAAACGTCAAAAGAAGTCTCCACCAGTGGAAGAATCTTCTTTGGATGCAGATGTAGCGGAAGAAATACAACACGCACAGCTCGTTAACCACAAATCTTCAGATATTGCGCTCGTTGCTCGCGGTTTAACTAAATATTATAAGGACAATCTCGCAGTGGATCAGATTTCTTTCAGTAAGAGTTATATTTATTTATATACTAAACAATAGCCGTTTTTAATCATGTTTTCGATGGAAATCGGGTCGTGTATCATTCACAACGTCTTTTTACAGCTGTCAGTGAAGCCGAATGCTTTGGTCTATTAGGAGTTAACGGAGCCGGAAAAACTACAACTTTTAAGATGCTAATGGGCGACGAAACGATCTCTAGTGGAGACGCTTTTGTCAGTGGTTACTCCGTTAAACAGAATATTACCAAAGTTTACGAAAATATAGGTAGATATTTTAAATTAATCAAAACTGAAACACAATACCATATAATTATTTATTGATTATTATTGTTTTTATAAAACACATGTGCTTTATTTCTAATAAGCAAATATGTCGCAAATTTGTCTATTGATTGAAAGATTGTAAAATTAGGTATGTGTTCTTAATAGGTTACTGTCCACAATTTGATGCAGTATTCGGTGAATTGACGGGTCGAGAAACCTTAAAATTGTTTTCACGGTTTCGTGGACTAAAAGATTACAATTCGCTACTACGCATAGAAACACTCGCCAACGCCCTAGGATTTACCAAACATCTTGACAAACAGGTAAAAGCATCCATTTAATTTTTTTGCTCACAAATTACGAATCGTTTTGTTTCACAATAAAAAAATAATAAATATAAAAGTATTATATAAAAAATTCCATTAATTTCTGTATTCTCAAGTATTTCATAAATTATTGGAAAATATTTAGTCTCATACGCCGCTCATTGACTTGAAACACATGCAGTGCTTATTGTTAGTCTATTGGCGTGCTTAATTTGACCATCTTTTAAAATATTTTAACTGGTTGACATTTCGAAAAATACTAGTAGGGACATAAAATTTCGTGTAATTAGAAAAAAAGGGGAATAATTAGGTTTATCAACCAAATATGTCAAAAATCCCGGTGATTTTCAAATCAACATTTTAAATTTTTTGCTGCAACGATTCTAATTTACTCTCAATCTCTAGTTCGTTTCAACCGATAAGAACTATGTCATCAGTACACAGCATGCACCAGGATGCTTGCTGAAGTAGTGTATTTAATGATGGCGGTCACTTTTGTAAATGAACTTGGGGTATTTTGTGTTAAGGTATATCAATACTCGGGAGGAAACAAGCGCAAACTGAGCACAGCGGTGTCGATGCTGGGTCGGACGCGACTAATCTTCGTGGACGAGCCAACGACGGGCGTGGACCCGGCCGCCAAGCGCCAGGTGTGGCGCGCCATTAGAGCCGCGCGGCGCGCCGGCCGCGCCTTCGTGCTCACGTCGCACAGCATGGAGGAATGCGAGGCGCTCTGCTCCAGGCTCACCATCATGGTCAACGGACGCTTTCAGTGTCTCGGCTCGCCGCAACATCTTAAGAATAAATACTCTGAAGGTATTTGTATTTGCTATTGTTTTCATTCGATGTGCCTATCTTAACATAATATGTTGTGGACAACGGTAAATATATGCCGATATCTTCTTTTTACGATATGGATGATATAAACACCAACATCATTAACACAAAGAAAGAAAGAAAAATATGCCTACTAGAATACTTAATATTTAGCTAGTAACAGTTAAACAACAAAACCTAAATATATGTTTTGTTACAGGTTTTACTTTGACGATAAAAATAAAAATGGATAATGATACAACACATTCTGCTGCTGAGAGAACTGAAGCTGTAAAGAATTATGTCAACGCGCAGTATAATAATGTCAAACTGATGTAAGACATTTTATGATTACTACGTATTATAAAACAAAGTCGCTTCCAGCTGTCTGTCTGTGCCTGTATATGCTTAGATCTTTAACACTACGTAATGAATTTTGATGCGGTTATTTTTAATAGATAGAATTATTCAAGAGGAAGGGTAATATGTATAACACATGCATAATATAGTAGAAAAACAATGACAATTTTAGAGGTTTCTAATGTAATGTAATTAAACACATTTTTGTGCGCTTACATTGTCAACGCTGGCTGAACCAAACGCGATAGATCATAATAATGCACTACAAATACTGTACATATAAATAACCATTTTTATCCTTTACTTTTTACGAGAAATAATGGCTTATTTACGAAGTGATTTTAAGCAATTCAGCATTAATCCTCATCCAATTAAGTACCTTAAATATATTGTGCTTTTAATATATATCAATATGGCCCTTTACAGTATGTAATTGAAATGAATATTTTTGAACATATTACAGATTTAAAATGCAGGGACATAGCAATTGGTATTGTCTAATGACAAAAAAAGCTGTCAACGTTGTATAAAAAGACATTCTGTAGTATATTTACTACAAGCATTGCACCCGTACGAGCCGGTGCGAGTCGTTAGTTATTAAAAAGACAAAAAGTATTTGCTCTTTATACTTATATTTACTTGACCTAACAATAAGTAAATAATTCTTGAAATATTACAAATCTACAAGATTGGAACGATGTACTGTTATCGATATATTTGTCCTTGTTTGAAATTTAATAAACATTAATATTTCAGGGAGGAATACCAGGGTATCATTACTTATTACTTGCCAGACCGCAGCATGCCTTGGTCTAGAATGTTCGGCATCATGGAGGAAGCAAAGAGGGGATTACACGTCGAAGATTACAGCATATTACAAACAACTTTAGAACAAATTTTCCTTCAATTTACCAAATACCAACGTGAAGAACTATAGTATTTAAAATATGATTTAAGTTTTTGTGTATAAAGCTCTTATGGTTCAGCGCAATCTTATTGATCTTAATTCATAAAAAAAACGAATGGCATTTGAATGATAAAATCAGTGTTGCTTACCTTTTTATAAAAAATAAATTTGTTAAGTATTATAAATAAAACTTTGCACTAAAATACAATTTATTAGTAGAATCATAACAGAAAAATTGTATTTATAACGTTCGGCATATTTATTCTAGATAATAATGTTTGAAGTGACGCATGCACAACGTTGCAACATGTTAAACAAATACGTCGCGTTTTTGATAACAATAACAAGAGAGTATTAATCTAAGTAGGTGTTTAGAATATGAGTAACTTTGTTAATATATATATAGTTTAATTAGATGACACGACAGTCTTCCGTTTCGGTTTTAAATGACAAAATATGTTTAAATGTTATTTATTGAATAATAATGCTTTTAATCTATAATTTTATATAATAATAATGTAATAAGTAATTGTAATATATATAAGTTGTATTAAGTGTAAGTTGCGTTAAACGCATCGTTAACCCGATTTGATGTCGTTAGGTCTTTCATATAGTATTGCTAATAAAAAAATTAAAGAGGTATTGTAACGCATGCTAGCCAATTCGCTCATTTTATATTTTATAAATTTTCTTTTATATAATTCGCTTAGGCCATATTATAACTTAAATATAGTCTAAGTTAGTTAAATAATTATTTAAGAATCAAGCGTTCTTACTGTTAAACATGACAATATTGGGGCTAGATTAGATAATAGTGTTTAGGAAATTAATTGTTAAGATATTTTGCACGAATGAACGAAGAAACTTGAACGAAATGTATAAACTCTCTTATATAAATAGCTAAATGTTAATTAAAAAATATACAATTGTTGAATTATATTTATGAAATAAAAACAACAGTTTTGATGAAAGATATTAAATTTATTTAAATAAATTTGTAAACCTACGTAAGTAATACATGCGAACACTCATTACAAAATATCGCGACAGAACGTGACAGATTAGACGACACATTCAAAGCCTTAATAAAGTTTCTCTTATTATTATCAATAAATAGCTTTTTAGTAAATTTGATACAAATGTGAATTAAAATTTTGAGAAAATGAATTTATGTAAATAATCATCTAATAAATAAATAATATATGGCTGTTGAAAACAACATATTCGACCGAACTGATAGTCGTAGGAACATAAATTTCGTCTTAATATAGGAGTGTATTTTTCAAAATTAATTTTTCGGTATAAATGTAAATAGTGGATCACAAAATGATATCACAAATAGCATATTTAATGCTTACACAGTTACAATGACTACAGAACATCGTGTTTGTTTTGTACATTTATGTAAATACTTCTAAATAACATAAATATTTTACAATTTAATATTATAGCGACATATATTAACAATAAAAAGTTGGTAAAAATTTTGAATATTTTACGCATACCTTTGGTAAAGAAAACATTGCTCAAAGCAAATATACTAGAAAAATGAGGAGTAAAAAAATAAATATTAATTATAAGCTTGACAGTAGTAACATAATTATATTAGTATTTTAATCAACGTCACTTTTTCTACCATTAGACACGTTATGTAGTCTCATCGACGGAAAACACTCGCTTTCATATGTAGACGTATAAGAAATGTATATAATAATTGGTCTCTTTTTAATATATTTTTTATACGGTACAAAAAATATCTTATATGAAAAAAATATTATGCATAAATATTACCAATTAATGCCATTTATTCTTTCGTTTTCCACTTAACGCGTCTAAAGATAAAAGAACATTGCAGATCCGTTCACTTACGAAGACGCGCGCCTTCACGTTAAAATATCGGCGTGTCTTATCAAATATAATTTAATTTGTTTTTTCTGTATTTATTTATACATTAGTCATCCCACGCACACTAAGACATATTTTCAGCACGGACGTAACTCATCAAGCCACGCCCATGAAATTCAACGTGGAGGCGTGCAGGTATTCTTGAGTGTAGAGATGCATATTAAATAACGAATAAATAAATTAAAAATTTAACTAAATAATTTAGATATATCGAAAGTCACGAAAACAGACGATATCATTAAAAGGAAAGTCACAACTCAGTTTAGCTTACAACTTATTGACCTAGTTAAACATGAAGTATTTCCACAACAAAATACTATTGTGGAAATACTTCTCCTGGCAACTTCAAGGCAGAATCTTACTTTTTTTATTAACATTGGACAAATGTTTTTTTTTGTGATAGATATTTGGTAAAACTATTTTGCATTACGTGTTTTATTGTTCGGATATTATTAATTATTTTTCAAAAAATATAAGCAATTCATTTATGTAGACTATTATTTTGTCCTAACACACTTATTTTTAATCAACTAACTTCAATCGTTTTAAATATTGTAAAGGTATACGTTACGTTTTTGAAGGTCACGTATAACAATAAAAAAATGACCAAGATAATGAAGTACAAATAAATAATATTTCGCATTGCTTTAAACTGTCCGCTATTTCGTCCGACAAACGTTATTAAGTACCAATGTATAATATAATTATATCGGTAATACAAATATGGCAATTGAACCCGCATTGGAGCAGTGGGGTAAATTAAACTATCTTCTAGACAAGGGGCGACGTCTTTTACCTTCAGAACTTAACGGGTTGTTTCTGTTTATAAATATGCAATAAAAAGCTAGCTAAGCTAGAAGTTACAAGGATATAATAAATATTTGAATTGAATATATGTACATATTTGAATAAAATAGAGTTTCGTTCATATCCCTTGATCTATTAGTACTCTACACTTTCAGTCTTAGAAAGTAAGCAGCTCGCTAGTTCGAAACGATCGTATAAGCTGCAATACTTTGAACACCATGAGTATTCTAAGATTGTCGTCTAGACATTCGTTTAGTTGTTTTACTTGAGTGAAATGCTTTAAGTACTAAAATATAATAAAAATATACTAGCTGGCAACGACGCTAGTCCCCACACTTATAACGTAACGTTACAATACAGTGCAGTACACAGTATAAACAACACGTTAACACTTACGTATACACATCTAAAAATTTAATACACGTATAAAATACTGAACATTCAAATTCATTTAATCAATTGCTAAGTACAAATACATCACACATATTACTATCGAGTTTCAATATTGAAGTTTGAAAGGCAAGTATAGGAATACTGTCTCGGTTACATACTGAGTCTATTGAGAACTTACTGCTTAAACACGTGAGAAGCAAGTTTGAGAACTAATTAGTAATGGCAGTTTCAATCGACTTGACCTTGAATCCTTGTGAAGCGGAGGAAAACTTGCTCGAGCGTGGTCTGCGATACCGAATAATCTTCCATCGAATAGATATTGCGAGCCGCCTCCATTAGATGGAATACATTCCACCACGGAAGGTTCCGATCGTCGAGGTAGTATGTACTTATACCCAAGTAAGATTCTCTGCAAGACGAAAAGAAATTAATGTGTTTTCCTATCAGTGATCTATTCAGAGTGAGATGTTCGAAATGCTGTAACACTCACATGAGTTTAGCGTCCCTAAAGTTTTCGAGGACGTACTGATTTATTCTTGCAACATTTGAATCTCTATCTGGTCCCGCTTTACATTTAATAATTAAAGTATAACCTGAAACGAAACAAACAAGATTAGTTTTTTCAAAGTTAAGTTTTAGCCTTACAGTTAAATATTTCTCAGAAAAAGCAAGTGTTTCATTTACAAGGAGACATCAATTTAATATATATATATGTATATATTTTAATCTCTAATGCACAGTCAAATACTTTGCAATAAAAAAAAAAGCAGAAAATAAAATTAATTGAAATATGTTTTACTTTTTCTTAACACACTAATGCGCCCGTCTCTAATGCGCACCAGAGGTACATTTTTTGATCTGAAATCGAAAATGAGAAAAGGGCATCAGGTATCGGGCGGTACCTTGCGAGAACTTGTTCTTGAGGTGCTGCAGCGGGCCCAGGCAGTAGAGGCGGCCGTTGACCATGACGGTGAGGCGCGAGCACAGCGCCTCGCACTCCTCCATGCTGTGTGACGTCAGCACCACGCTGCGCCCGCCCGACGCCGCCTCGCTCACGCAGCGCCACACCAGCCGCTTGGACGCCGGGTCCATGCCTGCGGGAGATATTTCCAGTCGACGAGTGACGACGAGTTTCAAGTAAACAGACCTTAGATTTACTTGAAGCTCGACTATGTTGCAGACAAAAAACAGTTCTTGATAAATATTTATAATACCATACTATTCTATTTAGCTACTTATATCTACTTTGTTTGTGCTTCCTAAGTTTTGATAACAGCTTTGTCGACGTTCAAAACGCCATTTTTTCGAAAATCCATAGTAAATATCATATAATATTCAAGCTCGACCAATGAATGATATCGCTTCAATTCGATGTTAAATTTTGTTTATTTAGTTTTTGTCCTCTTCTGCTCGGAATAGACTATGTATCAAGTACGCCGGTGACAACACATGTTCAAGCACTCAGCCGACATGTTGCTGTACAGAGTATTTCAGGTACTTTTAGAATTCTCGAGACCACATATCGTATCTCGACTTATTATAACTTAATTAACGACCTGAAATCCTAAATAAATTAAAATACCTTCTGACACGGTTATAAAATTGAAAAACAGACGATACGCATATTAATCATAATTTCATCATAGTTACCTGTCGTAGGTTCATCGAGAAATACTAAGGGCGAATCTCCCAGAAGCGCTAGGGCCGTACTTATTTTCCTCTTAGTACCTCCACTACATTCGTGTACCTTTAAATAAAAAAATAATATAATAACTATATTGTATAAGCAAAGAAAAATTTATACATTTATTTTATTTACCTTTTTATCGTAGTGTTTTATAAAACCAAGTATTTCAGCTAATTGTATGGCCCGTGCTGATCCCACTCGCACAGGGATTCCGCGTAGCAGACAAAAAATTTTTAGTGTCTCCCGGGCGGTTAAATTTTCTATTAGCGCATCGAATTGTGGGCAATACCCTAAAAATAAAATGACAATTATTACCAACTAAAATGAATGATATGGACCCGTTGAACAAAAATCCATGCATTCACTACTAAGCAAGAAAACATTTGCATGCGTCTACCTATTGCAAAGTTGGAGCAAGACGTATTTACATGTAAAGCTTTATATATGACTAAAGATCATTAGCTCGCATTTACACGTCGCTAGAAACTTTGCGTTTCTTGAGACTGCCTTAATGGATGGCGCAACGAGTTACTGCTATCTTCGGAGACTCAAATATCAGTAGCGAGAATTGAATACATGCATAATTAAAAATAAATATTGCGACACACTAATATATCCTTACAGGCATATTTGGAAGCCGTTAAAAGTGCTATAAAATCGAAAATGCAAATAGTCAGATAACCATTTCAAAAGCCCAACACATCCCAGTCAACTATTTTGGACCAACCAACCAAGAAGTTTGTTTAAATAAGTATTCATCTGAACCTAGAGAATATAATGACATGCGACACTATCTGATAGTACACGAATGTTATATGTGTTTACCGATGTGTCGATGCACTTCCTGGATGTGCGTCTTGATGGACAGGCCGTGCACGTAGGCGTCCCCGCAGCTGATGCGCGCGTCGCCCGTCAACATGCGGAACGTGCTCGTCTTGCCGGCGCCGTTGATGCCCAGCAGCCCGAAACACTCGCCCTTACGCACCGCTGCGGGGTGGAATCGCACATGTTTAATGAAATTTCATTTCCGTTATTCTGTAAATATTTATTATACTGAACTCAATTATATTGTAACTGCCTCGTTGGTATAGACTAGACTTATAGGGCGTCGCGGTAGCATACGTGGAGCCCGCCGAAGTGACGGAGAGGGTACCGCTGGTTTTTCAGTGTACTAGTTCTGGGCACCGGCGAGTCCCACATACC
Source organism: Vanessa tameamea (assembly GCF_037043105.1). Classification (NCBI taxonomy): domain Eukaryota; kingdom Metazoa; phylum Arthropoda; class Insecta; order Lepidoptera; family Nymphalidae; genus Vanessa; species Vanessa tameamea. Next base: position 7,270,748 of record NC_087317.1, read on the forward strand.
CCCCTCCACTTTACGTGGGGGAAACGCGTCAAGCATATTTCCAGAGAAAAAAAAATACTAAACAATTATCTTAAAAGATATCATATAAAACGCTACGACATCGGCAGCCGTCGTGCTCGTGATACCGACCGAAGGTGAGGTTGTCGACGGCGCAGAAGTCCCCGTAGTACTTGGTGAGGTCGCGACACACGAGGCTGTGCGCGGCGAGGCGCTCGCGCGGCAGCTCGAGCACGCGGCGCCGCTCGGCCGCCACGTCCGCGTCCTCGGCCGCGCCCGCCGCGCGCGCCGCCCGCCCCGCGTAGCGCACCTGCGGCGCCACTCGCCGTGAGACGGGAACGAGTCGGGGACGTTCTTAATGCTACTCTAGGCACTCACCTTGTTCAACACTTCGTATTCCTTTATTAATAAAACAGTAAACCCGATCACACCCACGAGACTCATCGTAAACAAATATCGACCGATTCCGGGTTCACTCCATCTTAAAAAGGGATCGTCGTCGACTAAAAAAAAACAAAAACAAAAACTTTTATTTGACATACTTCAACATAAATGACAACAAGAGCTTAATCCCATATCAATGTTAAAAATGCGAATGTGTGTCTGTTAGTTCATCCTTGGAATTGCAGATCAACTTGATATTTCGATTTACGATCTGATAAGTAATATATTATCCTACCTTTTATTTCAGAATTATTTCAGTAAAACTCGTACTAAAGATTCATACAAATTATACTCGATTTCCATTATAAAAGTAGATTTTTGACAAACACAGTTAGTGACTGAAAGCAGCGCAGTGTTTCGATTAATGAAACTTCAAACAAAGGTAGATTGATACATATATTTACAAAAACTTTAAAATTGCTTTCAAATTGATATATGTAACCTTGTCAAGAGGTAATTTGTAATATAACTACTTTTTTATGGGATATATATGTGTAGACAAAGTTTTTCGTCACCTTTATATTATCAATATACAATATATATGTATAAAAGGTACGTAACTATAATGATTGAAAAATACAAAACTCACTTACGACAGCAAACAGACACGTTGAGCTTATTGCAGACGGTGTGCCGAGTACAGTTGTCGATGTTCTCGAACTGCGCACACAGCGCGTCGCACGCCAGCAGCGAGAACGCAGACACGCTCATGTCCCTGGTGGGGGTATGATTTTATATTATTAAAATATTTAATAAACACTGCCTAGATATAATGCTAAAAGTCACGTCTGCAAGAATAGCAGAAAAATGTTTAAGTCTCTTTTTATTATCTTATATAAACTAATATCGAAGTAACGAACACATTAATTCGTTTTATATAAAATATAATTCTACGATGTTGTAATTTACAAGTTATTTGTGTAAACACATGAGGGAATAGGCGTGAGGCGTGTTTTGGATGTAGATAGTATCAGAGTGTGAAACAGTCTCCAGGTGGAACTTCTATCACACGCTACGCTGTTCAATATAATTATTAGTTTTATGATCTAAAATTATGCATGCGATTTTTGTAGCATATTTTTAAAAGCATTATGTACATTAATCTTTTGAACTAGGATTAACGTTTGTTTTGTTGAGTACGAAAATAGCCTCTTGACTATGACACTGAATCAACTCATGACTTAATCTTTAATATTTTGTGTTCGATATTTCTTTATAATGTTATTCAAAAATTTAATTGCACAATACTTTTTCATACCTAAAACTTCTGCTGATACAGTAGATGGGTAATGGCGAAAACACCCAGTCAAAGATGTGTGCATAATAGGGATTGCCAACTTCGGGTAATCTGAGAACTTCTGTTATTAAAAACGGCATGCAACCTATAAAAACAGAGTTTTACAGTTTTATAAATCTTAGCTACATTAATAAACAAAAATATTATTTTATAGACTTACCAGAAAATATATTTATGAAGCACATCTTCGAGAACCCAGTAGCGGCAGCTTCGAAATAGAAAGAAGCCAAATAGTGTAAAGGTATCATTGCGAAAGCGAAAATAATCAGCACTAGAAGAACTCTTCCTGCAAAACAATAATGTATTAATTATTTTTGATTAATTACTGTCGAAAAATATGTTACATTCACAAACAAGGACGCGATAACTCACCTAATTCCTCAGGCGTGGCCAATGTGTTCTCTTGAAAAAAGGCAAGTGTTGAGATGATTGCAAAGAACACCAGTAACAGCCAAAGCCAGTCCCATATAAGCGCAGTGGTCCAAAGTACCGCTGGACGAATTCCTGACACGCGTTGCAAGAGCTTCGCGCCGCTTGTGCGCTCCTGGTACACGAGGGACATTTCAACATATTTGAAATAAAAATGGTATTTATATTTTATTTAATATTCGTACGTATACCAATTTTTACAAAAATATTTAGTCACCTTAATAACAAAGAGTACGAGAAAGGATGTAACAAACGCCATACAGAATCCAATATTGAATGCGAATTGAAAGCCCATACTGCTACCGCTCGCCATTACTTTAACCTAAAATACAATGCCAATTAAAACTCGAATTCTCATATACGTTCGAAAATATAAATAAGACGGATGGATCGAATTTTTTAAACCATATATTTTGTTTTTATAAAATGGAATGATGTAAAATGACCACTCAAATGCGGTCGGAGAGGCACCGAATATTATTAATATTGAAATTCGAGTGAACGGTAGAAGACATCAGAATGACCAGGTTCTCGATGGAGTAGGGCAGCGGATGGTTGACGACGCGCAGCGAGGCGCCCGGCGCCAGCGCGCCCAGCAGCGCGTTGTTGGCCAGCGCCAGCGAGATGGCGGAGTCGTGGTAGCCGTAGTTGCTGAACCACGCCGTGACGCGCTGCGGCGCGAACGTGGCGCCCGCCAGCGCCTCGTAGCGCACGCGCGGCAGCTCGGCCGCGCTCTGCGGACGGACGCACGGTCAGCGGCGAGCGGCGGAGGCCGGACGTTGCACGTTACGTTTTACGAATCGCCAACGTACCAATTTTAAGTAAAACTTAGCTAGGTCCGATCTCCCTATGTTCGTCAACGTCATCGTCGGGTCCGACGCACTTTTGAAGTAGTCCATGAACGCCATCATCGCTTTTCTTTCTATGCTGTTTTCGGTTAAATTCGCCCCCTCGGAGAGGAGAGTTTGCGTCTTTCTAAAGCCGCTCTCTAGACTTAGTTCCAGGGGTGGTAAATGTGACATAAACTTCCAGGATCTAGCGATCCACACTGATATCGATATATTTATGATCGGTGTTATTATTTGTATGAAAGCGCCGAGTTTATTTCTTATCGTGTTGTATGCTAGCTTTAGGAACATTGCTTTTATGTGGTTTTTCTGTAATTTCCAGCCTCGCACTTTTTGTATTGGCTCGTTGTCCACTAAAAGGTACGATATTTACATTAATTTAAAGATATTAAATAAAACAGTAAACACCAAAGTTTGTTAAAAAAACAGAATATACGTATGTTGCGGGGCATATCCACAGGGACTACGGCAGCGTCGCTGTATGAATTATTGTAAATGTGTTTCTTCGTTGAAGTCATTCCATTGTCTTCTGCGCCAGCTCTTAAGAGAAAATATTACAATATTAAAGTTTATTTTCAGAATATGAAATGACACATTTCAAATACCGAACTTTCAAAGTCTTGACTTACTTCATAAATACCTCTTCTAGACTCGTTACGGATAAACCGTAGCTCGCTACTTTCAGGTTTTCCTTTTCCTCTTCGAATTTTTTAAGCATATCTGGGAATTTACTGACTTGGTCATTTGGCAAGATGTAAGTCAGTTCCGATCCTGAAACCGAAAATAGTAACTGTTTTATTAGGGCAATACATATTAAAAATTCTGTCAAGTTTGTTTAATGTGAAATAAAGAAAATTAAAACATAACTTTAACTACAAGATCTAGTAGCATTTGCTTACCAATGTTAGTGTTCTCTTTAACATCCGGAACGTAGGATTTGAAGAATCGAGTGACGTCTTCTACAACGCAGTGGTCCGATTTGACAATGGTCATTTTGTAACCAATACCGTAGTGTTTCTTTAAAAAATATGGAGTCCCAACACACTGCAGTCGGCCTCCTGACATTATCGCTATTCGATCTCCTAGCACGTCGGCTTCATCCATAAAGTGGGTTGTGAGTATCATTGTCCGACCTGTGATACAATGAAACAAATAAAGTCAGAGGTTCCGTTCGTCTATACTCTTTATTTATTACTAGCTGTTACCCGCGGCTTTGCCCGCGTAGAATATGAATATATTTACAAATTAACTTAAAATGTTACGTTAATGTAATACCTCTTTGTATACCACAATGGTGTGTATCTCAGCCCTTAGGGTAGAATATCCAGAAACGCTTAAATGCGAATCAACTCATTTTTAATCGGTAGCCCAAAAATAAAATTTCGAGCTTGTAACTTCAAAATGACAGACTTCCAGACTAACCTGAATACGAAATGTTAGCACCTATTTTTCCTTTAAGCCTAAAATATCCAGAAACGCTTAAATACGTATCAACTCATTTTTAATCAGTGGCACAAAAATAAAGTTTCATGCTTCTAACTTCAAAAATGACGGACTTCCAGACTAACCTGTATACGAAATGTCAACCCTATTTCTCCCCTTAGGCGTAAAATATCCAGAAACGTTTAAATACGTATCTACTCATTTTTAATCAGTATCCCAAAAATAAAGTTTCATGTTTGTAGCTTAAAAAATGACTGACTCCCATAAAAACTTTCAACCCGTATTTCACCCCTTAATGGTAGATTATCTAGAAACGCTTAAATTCGTATCTACTCATTTTTATCAGTATCCCATAATAAAGTTTCATGTTACTATCTTATAAATGACGGACTTCTATACAAACTTTCAATCCTTATATCACCGTAGGGGTAGAATATGCAGGAACACTTAAATAAGTATCTACCTTTTTAATCAGTATCCCAAAAATAAAGTTTTATGTTTGTAACTTAAAAAATTCCATTCAACCCCTATTTCACCCATTTAGGGTTAGAATATCCAAAATTCCTCCCGAGTGGGTGTCATGATATGTTAGTTTATGAGTGTACGTCCTAAAATATAAGTTTTATGCTTCTAGTTCTAAAAATTCTAAACATGACAATACTTTCAACAACTTACAACCTTTCATCCCCCCTTTTCAACCCTTTACAGCACTTTTTGCCTATATCCTTTCTCAGGCTCTAGACTATTTGTGTACCAAATTACATTTAAATCGGTTCAGTAGTTTTGGCGTGAAAGCGAGACAGACAGACAAACAGAGTTACTTTCGCATTTATAATATTAGTATGGAAGTATGGATTGTTATTTCCCTCGCTAGAGAGCTCCGATAATAACCGCGTCCGATCGCTGCTAAATTCAAAGTGCTACAGGGAGAATCGCGGCCTCCGACGCGCCTATAGCCCGCTCCCGCCGCCCCGGCCGGCCGGTACCACCGCAAGCGCTACGTTCCGCAATTATTAAATCTGTAATATCTTCGAAAATATTCATTTAAATCATATGCTGTAAAGGGCCATATAGATCAATATTAAATCAACAATGTATTTAAGGTATTTCATTGGATAAGCATTAATGATGTATAGGTTAAAATCGCTTCGAAAATTAGCCAATATTTGTGGTAAAAAATAAATGACAAAAAAATGTTATTGTAGGTTATCACTTACAGATAGACACATACCATCGCGGACTTTCTTGTAGACATTTTTTAGGTGTACAATTCTGTAGTACATTATTTTGATCTATCTCATAGTGTTCAGCCAGCGTTTGCAATATATACGCAAAAAATGTGTCTTTACGACATCACATTAGAAACTTCTAAAATTATCAGTGTTTATCTTCTATATTGTCCACGTATTATACATACAAAATCATTCTCTTTAAATCACATTATCTATTAAAAAAAACCTCATCAAAATTCGTTGCATAGTTTTAAAGATTTAAGCATAGACAGGAAAAGACAGTCAGCGAGAAGCAATTTTGTTTTATATTATGTAGTGATAACAAATCGGTACAACGTACACAGTTTTCACTCATTAGGAAATACAAACCGCTATGTCCCTGCGTTTTAAAACTGTAATTTCTTCGAAAATATTCATTTCAATTAGATGCTGTAAAGGGCCATATTGATCTATATTGAATACACGATTTATTTAAGTTACCTAATTGGATAAGGCTTAAAATCGCTTCGAAAATTAGCCAATATTTGTGGTAAAAAATAAATCACAAAAACTGTTATTGTGGGTTATCACTAACAGATAGACACATACCACCGCGGACTTTTTTGTAGACGTTTTGAGGTGTACAATTCTGTAGTACATTATTTTGATCTATCTAGTAGGGTTCAGCCAGCGTTTACAATGTAAGCGCAAAAAAATTATAAATTTACGACATCACATTAGAAACTTTTAAAATTATCAGTGTTACTTAACTATATTGTCTATGTATTATATACAAAAACCTTCCTCTCGAATCACTATCTATTATCGCATCAAAATCCGTTGCGTAGTTTTAAAGATTTAAGCATACAAAGGGACATAGGGACAGAGAAAGCGACATTGTTTTATACTATGTAAAGATTTACAAGTAATATAATAATGAGCCGAGATGGCCCAGTGGTTAGAACGCGTGCATCTTAACCGATAATTTCGGGTTCAAACCTAGGCAGGCACCACTGAATTTTCATGTGCTTAATTTGTGTTTATAATTCATCTCGTGCTCGGCGGTGAAGGAAAACATCGTGAGGAAACCTGCATGTGTCTAATTTCAACGAAATTCTGCCACATGTCTATTCCGCCAACCCGCATTGGAGCAGCGTGGTGGAATATGCTCCATACCTTCTCCTCAAAAGGGAGAGGAGGCCTTAGCCCAGCAGTGGGAAAATTTACAGGCTGTTTATGTATGTATGTTATGTTATGTTATGATGTAGGAGGCCGATGGCGGCGATGGCGGCGATGGCGGCGGTACCTTTCTTCTCCTTCTGCAGCAAGTCCCACAGCGAGCGGCGCGCGGCGGGGTCGAGGCCCGACGTGGGCTCGTCCAGCAGCACCACGCGCGACGCGCCGCACATGGCCGCGCCCACCGACAGCCGCCGCTTCTGCCCGCCCGACAGGTGCTTCGAGATCACGTCCCGCTAACGAGTGCGAGTGTGAACATGTTTATGGAATTATAAATGAGAAAGCCTTTGTGTTTGCTACGCTTTCATGTCCGAAGGCACGACCGATTTCATAAAATCGTGCTTAGACCTTGTCAGGGGTACGGAGAGGAAGCACGTACGGTACCTAAGATCAGCCAGACCAGAAAACTTGTTACACTTGTAGACAATTACTCAACGTTTATCAGCTCATCATCATATAACATCATTAAAAGCCTATTAAAGCCTTATTGATATCAAAGGCATAACGATAAAAATATGAAAAAAATATTATTAGTTTTTTTTTAGAAGCAAAACATACAGAATCGATTTAATTTCTTCATACTCTTTTATTTTAACGACTTATTAGAGTAGAAGAAATTCAAATTACATATACATATATGTATATTTTGTTTGAATTTCTTCTTTTGAATTTAAGGCCACCGAGGCAGTCTTGATAGACTTAATTTTATTAAAACTATTACTAGTTTATTTTAATAAATACGTACCTTTTCTTCCAACTCTAGCAGTTTAACGAAATGGTCGACTTCCTCGTTAATCTTTGATTTGTGGACACCTTTTAATCTCGAATAGAAGATTATGTGTTCGGCGACCGTGAGATCGGGAAATAAGACGTTGTGTTGAGGACAGATGCCTATTGACTTGCGAGCTTGTTCCGTCTCAGAAACTATGTCGTACCCGTTTATAGTAGCTGAACCGGACGATGGCGGGACCATACCTGTATTGAAAAATAACATAGTTAAGGTAACAGTAAAAATCATTATTATATTTATATTTCATATAAAATATATGCATTCATAAAACTGCTAAACATATCAATTTCAATATAACATAAGAAGGAATCAAGAATCACATTGACATAATTTAATAATTTAATTTGGATTTGTATATAAAAGAATATATAAAAAAAAATAGTGTTATTTATCGCCAGGGTGTCAATTCTACAAAGAAATTATATCTTTATCGCAATGGAATCGAATCGTTTATCTGTTTTACTATTCTACAAACTCAACGATAACGATCCATTTACGGTTCGGTTGAAATTAGATCGGATTATAATCGGAAACATCGCTACCGTTATAAATTAGTGGCATTGCCCCCTCGTGGAAATAAGACATATTACGTTTATTTCATTTTTCGTATCGTTGTATATTTAAATATTAAGTAACAAATGATTTTACGAATTTAAGATCACAATTGAAAGAAAATATATTATTTGCATAACAATTTATTACTCCATTTACCATGGATTATTATATAGAAACACAGTAATTTTTTTTTTAAATATAGAAGTAATTCTAATTGGTTACTTATTTGATAAAATCGCGGAAAGACTTTAATCAATTATTACTGACATATTTTATCGTTTATAACAAATTAATTCCATTGTCTTAACCACAACCGTTCCAAATTTGAATACGTTCTAAATTTGAATAATTACGTGGAATTTAAAACAGTAGGTAGATTTAAAATGCAAACTAAATACGTTTTTTCGTTTACATATAAATTATGGATCATTTTATGTATTACCTAAGAAAGTTAATAAAGTGACATTCTGTTAATATTCCATTGCTGAGCTAAAGTTTCCTCATCTATTGAGAGTAAGTAATTTTCAAATAATTCGGAATGAAATTAACATGAAACGTAATTAATCAAATGTCTACGTGCTACGTGATATATATATTATACTTAAATAATACGAGCCGTTTCAATATTTCTAAGAAATCGAGTTGCCTGTCATGACGTATAAAGTAATCACTATTCATTAGTTCATATTAAGTCTTTATTGCAACTTTGTTAGTATTTGATTCAATTACATTAAATACTAGTTTCCTTATAAGTAAATATGTCTTAGGTAGGTATATGTTATTTTAAACTACAGTTTTTTTTTATTCAACAGTTAATAGTTAGATTTTAGATATAATTTATACTATAATAGCTTGTTGTGAGCGGTGGCGTCCCAGTGCCTAGAGCTTAAACCTTAACCGAACGTTACAGGTTCACGCCCATGCACCGTTGAATTTTCATTTGCTTAGTTGTGTTTCTAATTGGACCGTGTTGTGCAGAAATGTACCAACCAACGGAAGCATAAATAAAAATTGTTAAGATTTCAGTATCCTTCTTTTCTCTGAGAAGGAGGTCTTTGCTCAGCAGTGTGATATTTACGGGCGGTACTTTAGCTTGTCGTAGCGACTTCGTGCAAATAAGAAATGTATTTTCATATTACTTTTATAATACATTTACGAAATTCACTTCGAAAATAACATACGGCCACTATCAGTTCTTTTCAGTTTTTACTTTTTATATATATTTGTAATTTTTAAGAAAATATGAACAAATGTAACGGACTTTCTTTACAAATTGATAATGAATGTAATTTTAAAAATAATATTTAATTTATTTAGCTTTTAATTTCAAAATATGAGACAGCTTCTTAATGCCTCACTTATAAGGAAAAATCTCTTTTGAGATGGCCCAGTGGTTAGAACGCGTGCAACTTAACCGATGATTTCGGGTTCAAACACACGGGCAGGCACCACTGAATTTTGATGTGCTTAATTTGTGTTTATAATTCATATCGTGCTCGGCGGTGAAGGAAACCATCGTGAAGAAACCTGCATGTGTCTAATTTCAACGAAATTCTGCCACATATGTATTCCACCAACCCGCATTGGAGTAGCGTGGTGGAATATGCTTCAAACCTTCTCCTCAAAGGGAAAGGAGGCCTTAGACAATCAGTGGGGAATTTACAGGCTGCAAATGTAATGTAAAAAGTACATAATGTTCCATGATGTAGTAGTTTCGGTTCGAAGATGATACTACAGTCAACATTCATTTAACGATAGATAGATACATAAAAATAAAAAATAGGTAAAAAGAAAGATAACCAATCAGTTTTTACCCGTCAGCATAGATATCGTAGTCGTTTTCCCGGCACCGTTGTGACCCAGTAACACTGTTATTTCGTTTTCGTACATCCTAAGATTTAAATTATCAACGGCTCTCTTGCGACCTCGATAAACTTTGGTGAGATTCTGAAATTAATAAAAATATTTTATAGACAACAAAAAAAAAACCTCTGTATAAACGCAAAGAAAAATTACGTTTTGTGTATCTCCTATAACTAAAGTAAATACTTGTTAATAAGATGTTTGTTTTGAAATCCAAATTTTATAATCGTCATGAATCATGTTACAGGATACAATTGAATGTAAAATTACCACAAATTCGGAATGTATATGCCTGTAATATGACAAAAACTCAGTAGGTACTCTTTGCTTAAATAAAATACATAATCAACTGTGAAGTCTTTGAACATGAGTAATATGAATTGCATTGAAACAACAGAACTATTATTATTACTATCCAAAAAATGATAATGATTATTTCATTGTGATTGCTGTTGTTGACATTGCCGCCGTAACTATGTACCAGGCACCATACAGCGAAAAAAAAACGGACTCGTGATACGGAAAACCGACGTAAACGTATATAAACATTCTTTTTTCTTTAATCCCATTTACTTACAAACTAACGACAGCTAAATACGATAATCTATTACTCAAGTTAAGCTGTATCTTGACTACTTATTTTACAACGTGTTCAAGTGAAAACGTACTAATATAATCGTAGATAATCACAGCAGCACTATTACGTAATAATAAAATAGTAATTCACACACGAGAAGCATTAAATCGCTTCAATCAAATTCAAATTTTCATTAAATATTTTTTAACATCAATTTAAGTATAATGTGTTTTATATTTTTATTACTAAAGATAATTTGGTACCATTACATTATCCGTAAAATGTTGTATCCGTATGATGTTCTGTTTGTCCTTAAAAATATTTTAAGCTGACTGGAATGTTTTTTTATTTTCTGGTGACAATGGAGCACACATATCTTTAAGGGCGTGCAAAAATAAATTCCATATAATATGTATATACATATAATATGATTCCTCCATTTTTCTAAACTAGTTGTGACATACGATGATGTCGTTTGCGTTTTCTATATTTCATTAGATGTTTCTAATACAATTACACAATTATGATTATGTAGGTACACTCACTTCAATGTTGATGCCCATGGGCACCCCTTTAGGTTCTTCATCATGTATGACCTTTAGCAAAGCATTTTTATATTCTTGGTCAACTCCATCTTTATTTGTTAAAGCTGAAAAATATCTTATTCTTTAAAATATGAATGAGGTTTTATTCACTCCATACTATGAACACATCAACATTCTAACTTTAACGATATTGAATAGTGAACTCTTAAATCGAGTGTTTTTGGACTCAATTAAAGTGGTCACTATTCATTCGCTAAGTTAAAATGTTACTAATTTATTCGAAAATCTTTGATAAAACAAATACCTTGCTTCAATTCATTTCAAATTCTTTAGAGTTTAGGATTTTAAACGTAACTTTAAATATTTCTATTTAATTCATTTTACAAAAACCTAATTGGCATAAAAATAATATCCCAAAGAATATTTTAAAAACAAAACAAATTTCATAATTTTTATCAAACAATTAACAAAGGAACGACGAATTTAAAACGTGACCCTGAACCTTCAAGTAGAAGGACTTTTAAATTATGAAATTAAAACGAATCAATACGAAGGTATTGACGTAACTAGTGACGTACGATTCTTCGGCTGATTGCTAACGTTCCGTCACCTTAAGCAAATTCAACACTTATAAAAAAATATCAAAATATTTGTCTTTAATAGACATAATCTAAAGATTACTAATACTAAAAATATTACGCAACAAGGCATATATTAAACAGCCAACATATGTTCATTGTTTCTGTACTGATTACCAAAGTAATAATTTTAGCCTATTTAGCACCAGATCATAGAGTAATAAAATAATGAATAGTTTACAAAATTCACCTGCAACTTTCTTGCTGTTGGGGCACCAAAAACTTTTCGTAAAAGGAAAGTACCAAGGCAAAGGTACACCGTACAATCCTGGACGTATTTTTTCCACATAAATAGCAACTATCATGTATAATATGGAATCCAAAATTAGCATTAAAGCTACATGACCCGGTTGAAATTGGTCATGATAGGACACTGGGGTAAAAAATTCGTTCCATTGTAAACCTGAAATAAAAAAAAAATCATCATGTAAAAAAATATTTTAACTTTCTTTGAAGGTGCACGGTAGGAGGCACCCGCTTATCAATTATTTATATAGCTTATTATAGCTAAACATCTATACATTGTATTGTATTTCGGTTTTAAGGGTGTGTGAGACGCTATTCTTAGACCCCACGGTCAAAGTTGCATTGACGGTGTAAGAATTGCTTAAACTGTGGACTGTGACTGTGCCTATGTCTATAGGGCGGAGAGGACTTCTTTCATTCGGTCCAGTTTACCGACGTTTTCTTGCTATCATTGGCGTTCTTGCTGTTTAATTGTAAACATGTTAAGAATAGTCCAGATATTGGTAAAGATTTAATTTTTTTATCGTATTAAATACTTTTGGAACAAACCAAATATTTTTTTATGATATACATGTTTTCTATAGCATATTCAAACGTATACAATTCTTAGAACTATTCTATGTCGGCAGTATTATTATAAGTTGGGATATTGATTTTAAACGTTATAACATATTCATTTGGAATGCTTTATTACGGTGTGTATTACGCAGACCTATTAGATACACGCGAGGTATTCGAGGAAAATACGATTAGTTTAAGGATTACATTAAAAGATACTTAATTTTTTTAAATTCAACGTTTATTTAATAAGCACCTTCATTCATTTGTGTATTTCGATCGATTTTTTATGTTTTTTAACACTACATAAAACACTTTCGTTATGTGAAGCGTAGATTATAAAGCGTATAAACAAAAACCCAAGAACGACTATCATGTATGGTATGAATGGATCTATAATCCATATCGTCATAATTATGCAAATTACTCAAATACTATATTTATAAATATAATAAAGCAGATATATAAACAAAGTTTAAAATCAAAACTACAATGACAAAAACTACAATATCCAAAAGAGCTGTCCATGTCGATTCGCATATATCTAAACTATAACTCTGTCTGTTGTTCTTTATCAGTCAAACCTGCCATTGAAACGAATCAAATAAGATTAAACTCCACGAAAGCACAGAGGTTACTTTTTCTCCCTAACAGCTGACGATCAACTCATAAAAAGCCGAGGGCGACAACTAGTAATGAATATTATATACAAAGTGATCTCCGACACTCCGACCGCGTCATTTTTTTCTGTGTCTTATTAACGACTATTTTAATGATTTTATTTCTATGTCTTTGTATTGGGCCCAAACTATCTTACTGTTATAATATTACATTACGAATTATGAGCAGTTGATTGGTTTAGTCGTGATGACGTAACTAACAAACAGACAGAGTTCGTTTCGCATCTATAATCATTATATAATGTAATAAATATCTCCGCTTACTTCATCTTAACCAATCAACGGATTTTGATACGGTTTTACTAGAAGGAGAGATAAACGAGGAAGGTTTGTATACATCATGTATACATTTGTATAAAAAACCTGAACTATGACGATATTTCATAAAAAAAAATCTGTTTTGGTGGTCGGATAACCGGCTCTAACAAGAAAAAATTACCTTGGCAGTTAAAGTAACCCACTTTAATTGCCAAGCCAAATCCAAATTTGAATCTCTAAGCCGTGGATTTGTTTTATCAATTACTCTTACAATAAAATCACTATTCAAACCTAAAGCATAAAATAAATAAAGCTACTTAATATTTTTTTGCTAAGCTCATTTTCTTCATTAATAAACTGCACCCGTGCCGAGCCGGGGCGCGTCGCTAGTTTTTAATATAGAGTTTGTTACAAATGTCTAAGACTAGTCCTTTAAATTTAGAATTTTATATTAATGCATTCATTACGTCGGTATTTTAAAATACTTTAAAGTATTCAAACATAACAGCTTTACATAGACACGGTGACTAGTTGCGTCACAAAATATTAGTCAAGCTGATTTATTACTTATTATATTTGAGTAAAGATCAAAATGCAATGAAAACACATTCAATTGACCCTTCTGTAAAGTACGAATAGCCTTCATGTTATCCATACGCGGATGACATAAATATAAATGAGTGATTTCGTCGCGTGTCAGTTGATACGAACACATTGGTTTGAACTTGCGAGCTCTGTTGGAACGAAATTGTAAATACTGTAATTAAAAACAATTTAGGTAATCAACTCAAGGATTTCAAATAAATGTCATTGTATCGAACAGTATATAAATTAAGATAACATGAATGAAGTAGCAAAGCTTTAGAGTTCATAAAAAAAAGAGATGATATATTCATTTGGGATTTTTAAAATAACATACATGGAATTTTATATTAAGACTATCAAGACGACTAACCACGGATAAAATTATTATTATACTAGATGAATGATGGCTTCGCTCGAGTAAAATAAATTTAACTACACAAATACGGTTTATCATTTACTTTTTATATAACATCTAAATTTTATTTGTATTTAATAACTGCACAAAATTATGGTTTGGAACACACTTTTTCTATGCACCCATAAAAGTCAAATATGGCCGCCCGTTGAACTTCATGTCATTGAATTTTACGGATTTAATATCGAAATATATTTTAAAGATTACACGAATTTTGCGGATATCTGTTGTCATATAATCGTGGATTGATTTCGATCGGGTCTATCGTAGACCTGCACGAAATTATTAATATAGATATATTAGTATGATGTTTGTTTTTTTATTGACCTAAGTTATCTATATTGGTACAGTATTTACGAAAATATATTTAACCGTCAAGCTAGGTATTTTTTGTGTTTATTTGAATAACGCAAAAAAGAACTTAGTCTGATGCAATTTCCGGTGCAAATGCAATATATTTATTTTTATACAAAAAATACCGCTTTTTATTTTGTAATAATTAAAGCTGATTGAAGAAAAGATTACACTAAAGAAATCATTTTGATAACATATATAATAAGTTATTGTGTATTATCAAACAGACAATATCAATAAGTAGGTTCATGTCTAGTTCACTCCCACTTTGACTGCTAACCTTTAAGGATCGTTATTGAGCCATAAAAACAAACGTTAGGCAATGTTTATATGTCAATTATAAATCAAAATACTCTTTATTGTACACCAGTAAACATAAAGTTGAATCACATTTAGTAAAGATGCACAAGAGGCGGCCTTATCGCTCAACAGCGATCTCTTCCAGACAACCTTAGGGTAGAGGAAAGAAACAGATATAGAAAGAGGTAGGGGTGTACAAGGCAGATATAAACATAATATATCAATACATTACAGTGAAATAATAATATATTTAAAATAAAATAATGTACAGTATCTGGTAGCTAACAAGCATACATATATGTATATATCTCATTAGATATAAATTATATATAAAATTAAACTAAAATTCTCTCCAACTAAATACAACATTAAAGTGCAAGATAGTATTGTTTCAACATAGTTTTAAATGAAGCAAGTGATTGTGCACGTCTTACTTCAACAGGAAGAGAGTTCCACAGACGAATAGCCTGAACAGTAAAGGAATTTGTATAGAATTAAGTCGAATGAGGAGGAATTTTTAAAAGTAAATTATCTTCAAAACGGAGCGTTCGATTATGAGTAGTACATAAAAAATTTAAATTCTCCTTTAAATAGAACAGAGTTTAAGGATGAAAAAGAATTGAGTAAAGTAGATGGAGAATATGAGTATTCCTGCGATAGCGAATTGGGAGCCACTTGAGCTTTTTGCGATATTGCGAAATATCAAAAATACCCCTTAAATTTTTACAATTTGTGCTAAACGGTATGTCAACATTATCCAAGCGAACAGTGGGTAAGTCAGAAAAAGAAATGCGTGATATTAATTTAGATTTAAAACTCCCGATGATTAAAACTTGGGTTTTTGTAGAGTTTACCTTTAATCCAAAAGATTTTGACCATTTAGCAATTTTATCTAAATTGTCGAAACTTTACTTAGTGAGTAGATTTGAAAATCGACCGCATACAAGTGGCAGAGAGATGTAATATGAGAGGAGATAGAATTAATAAATATTGAAAACAAGAGAGAGGATAATACGCCACCCTCCGGCACGCCAGCAGTTATAGGAGACCAGTTAGAGAAAGAACCGTTAACTCCAACACGCTGCCGACGCCCACGCAGATAAGAATGAAACCAGTCAATTACTGGTGGAGATATGTTAAGAGAACCGAGGACAGCAAGAAGGATATCAAAGTCCACGGTGTTGAAGGCATTACTAAAAATCTTATAATGTCAGCACCGTAACCTGTTGATTGTCCATTCCTAGCCTAATATCATCAGAAACCTTGATCAAAGCAGTAGTCGTACTGTGACCAGCTCGGAAGCCAGATTGTAAAGTATTCAGAAGGATATTTCTGGAAAGGAAATAATTTAATTGTGTATGGATGAGACGTTCAAGTACTTTCGAAAGAAAGGGAAGGATAGAAATGGGGCAAAAATCAGAAAAAAAAAAGATGGATTTGCTTATTTTGGAAGAGGTATAATTTGAGCGTCCTTCCAGTGATCAGGATATTCACCAGTATTAATGGAAAGGTTAAAAATGGAACTGATAATACAATTATAATGGCATTACTTAAGACAGATGTCGTTTGATTTAGTGCAGAAGTACCTAATCATACTTGAGATATATGAAACTACTGAAATTTTATTAATTTAGGAATCATTCATCGTCCCGTGATCGTGACTACTGCATACACGCCTTTAGGCACACAACTGGTTTGGATCATTGTTTTTTGGATTGGTTGGAGATATTTTCGAATATTTTGTCTTTAAAATTTATGTTTTTATGAAGACACGGATGTGACTGTTTGATGTCCTGATAATTAATTAGAATATGCAAGTGGAAATATAATCTTAGCATACAGAAAGTCTCGCGTATTTTCAATTTAACTTGACAACGTAGCGTACGAAAGGATGTAACGATATATGATACGATCTCGAGGAGGGTTTGAGGACTACCAAGTATCATTTTCGTGCAAGTATATATCTATCTTTAATCTTATACTTCTAAGTAAAACATCATAGCGAAACATTACATATATAAGTAATGCTAAATAAATAATGGGTCTACCTTCGTTACAATGAATAATGGTGTTCGGTATGGAAAAAATATTAAACATCTTTTTGTTTCAATATATTTAAATTCAAATTTGCTATTAGATTTACTTATCACGGTTAAAAAATAGTTTTTTTTTGTATTAAATTATTTAAAAGACTATTGTAATTGTTTTATGTGTTTTTGTTACTAAATATTTGTTATTATTTTATTTTGCATTAGGATTTTTTCCTAGTTGTGAAGATATTTCGTTTTCTGTAAATCATGTACCTCAATATCCGCTTATTTCTTAGAAACTAAACGAAGGATTTTAATAAAAATATCTAGAATGTTTATTATCAGACCGAGTTTTACTAATTATTATGCTATTAATGCTATAACATTTTGAGGATCTCCAAATCTAAATAAAAAACTTAAATATGACCTATATATCTAAGTTTTTAATTAAGTTATTCCCTTGAAGGCGTTTACATCTGCAAATAAGACATAGTTTATTTATCAAATTTCAAATGGGTTAAAATTGCCATGAAAATGATATGGAATAACGGGACCATCTAACACGGACACTGAAATAAGGTTCCAACAATACTTGTAATATTGATAAATTTATAAAAAATTAAAAACGTATATTATGTGATATTATAACATTTCATTTCCCTTTAAAATGTTATTTTGGATTCCGTATCGGTAATAGTGTTTAGTTTGAAATAGACAATTTATTAACTTTAAGTTTTACTTAACAACGAAGTAGATAATATGTTCGAAGACATATATAAAGTTATCGATAAGTCGATAATACGAATTTGAGTCGATTAGGTTTTAATTATTCAAGAACTGTCATAAACATAATAATCATAATTTTGGAGAGTATATAAAAAGATAAACTTTCAATATTTTTCTCATTGACTTCTTTTTAACTAAAAATTTTAATTTAATTTTCTCCTTAGTATGTAGTTGTTTATTGCCATCTGACACTATATCCAGTTAACTCAATAATCATGGCTGACATCATTTAAAGGCCTCAAACGCACGAGAGTTTTTTTAACGGACGTTAAAAAAAGCGTTCAAATACAACAAATGCATTCCCAAGTATATGTTCACACGACAGCGTTTTTAAAACACGCTTATTTATCGAGCAGTGTTGCATTTTCAATTTTGAGCGTTGGAAATAGATCATATGCATCTTCATACTATTATTCACACTAGAGGTAAAAAAAGCAGCGATGCAGCGGTCAGCGCGCTGATTTCGTGAGCGGACGGTTCTTGTTTACCTGCTTTCGTCAATGGCATATCAATTGATATCGCCAAGCGCATGTTGATATTTTGAAGTGTTATTTGATGGCCCACCATTTTCAACATTACGTCATATGTTGCTATAGACATTTGAAAATAATTTAAAAAATTTGCAGTGTCATAAACTGCTCTTTTATGTATCTCGGCTCATTCAGAGGATGTACCCAGAATGCCTTCTGTTTCCTTTTTCGTCTTCTAGCGACACAAAACGCTTTTCCTAATAATTTAACGCTAACCATTATCACGTCTTACAAAAGCGCGAGACGAGACAAGAGTGATTTAAAAACGTTCGTATGAATAATCAAATAAGGAAGGGTATAAAAGCGCCAACGCTGGGTTTTAACGCATCGCATTTTTAACTCTCGTGCGAATGAGGCCTAAATATTTAGAAAATAACATATCTGTGGTATCATGTGTAGAAAAAATATGATTTCAAATAATTAAACTTGCAATTGGAGCGTGATGAAATTGAGCAATCGAATTTTTTTACAAAGAGAAGAAGAAGAAGAGGCCACGAAAAAAACAAAGTAAAGAGATGTTTAGTTTGACCCAATACTGACTAAAAATATTAAATTCAACAGGAAAAGACTTCAACAATGGTCAAATTTACAATTTTTGTTGTCATTAATTGATGAATTGTTTGTTTGCGTTAGATATCTCATTTATTGTGAGAGATTATAGTATAAACATCACGCTACGGTCATCGTAGCTGAGTAGATACATTTAACGCGAGTGAAAGCCGCACCGAACAGCTAGTTTTTTATGAACAGCGTACAATTGTTAGTAATTGTAAATTTTCCAACTTGTATTGGTTGGCTAATTAATAAAAGTAATCTGAAACTAGTTTCTATTTAGATCACCAGATGCTGTCTCTATGTAGGATAATGCAATGGTCAGACCTCTATTTTATAAATAATAATAAACTTTGAATTTGTATGAACAACATGACTCGTGTTTGTTTGTAATTTCACGATAACTGTATTATTTTTTTAAATTAATTTGGCGATTTGAAATTCTCAAAAATTAACAATATCTTTATTTTATCTGTCTGTTTTAGTCTGTTTGTTCGGGTTTTCAAAACGAGTAAAAATTACGTTTAATCAAGATCTATCAATTGTTATAAAGTCTACGGAGTTATTAGTTTATAGCTAGTATGTAATAGGTAGGTGGACGGGCAATGGGCCTGATGGTAAGTGGTCACCATCGCCCAGAGACATACCCCTACCGAGGCGGGCTTGCACAAAGCCAAAGTAAATAATAATAATAATCACTAAAAATTTTTATCAAGATATTCAAAAGTATATGATTTAAAACGTTCTGTTTCCGTTAGTGTTAATTATGGAATTTATTTTACACAATATTAATTTAACGAGAGTAAAATCGCGGGGCGCAGTTAGTTTATACATAAAAATTTTACTGAATATAGTGATAAATATATTATTATCGTCTATCTGCAATTATATCTGGCAGTTATTGATGTTGTGCAACAATGTAGTACGGGTATGACTTTGTTGTATGTGCGCACTTCAATTGATTCATTTATGAAACATCGCTATCTCAATCAGGAATGATGACTTGATATCCTAATTGATCCACTATAATATATCGAGTTCTCGATTAATTAAAATGATTGTTTTGTGATGTAACATAAGTTTTATAATATTTTCAAATAATCAAATTAAATACGAATATAAATTGGTCATTCTTGTGCTGTTAAGATTTAAAAGAGACTAAGATCTTTATAGTGAAAGTAACCGTTTTAAATTAATGAGATATGTAATTATATAACTATTATTTTAAAGATATTTATTTCACGATATGTTTTTTTCTGTTTCATAAAATTGGTTTTCTCTTTAAGTCTTTAGCTTAAACTTATATTAGCACTTCTACATTTATGAAGAGCACGGTATAATTAAACATTTGAAATTAGCAACTGTCCTTGCTCATCCAAGCATACACAGTTAATACGAAAACATTCTAGACGCGTGAGATTGTAGTTCGCTTTGTTTTACTGAGATAGAGATGAAGATTTTGCGTGCGTTGCTCATTACAAAAAAAAAATCAAATAATTAACAAGTCTCCTCCGTGATATATTATGCAAGTGAGCGTTTCTTTGTTTCGCACACCTCGAGTACAAATGATGATATTGACTTCAAATCCGATGTATAATTGCTGTTTAAATCGATATAAGCGTTAAATAAAATTCAGTAGTTAAAAAACATCCGCAATAAGTAGGTACTTATAAGAATAATAATTGTCTCGTAAACATTAAATTGTGTGAGCGGACCAAACGACTAATTTCCATGATATTAATTTTATCACCGCAATTAGTCATAATTCAAAATAATCGCTGCAATAATGTTCTTTTTTCAAAATAATGGTGTGTAACTCGGGATGTTGTAAGGAATCTAACGATATATGTACATCCAATCTGTTCGGGCGTTTAAAAGTTAAGGTAGAACAAAGTAACCCAGAAAACATCACCTTAACCATACAATAAACAACAAATCATACAATGAAGACAGTTTGTACTCATACAGTAATCTATAACTTACCTCTAGATGTACCTTCGCAAATGATAAGCATTTGCAGAGCGTACCCCACGGCCGTGTTTGATATCAAGCTGAGCAACAATTTAGTTGTTAGACTGATGTCCTCGTATAACATTTGAGTCAGCATAAACGCAGCGTACGTCGAGAACCACGCGAGGCCCATGAATGACGCTGCAGTATTTGCTGGAAAAACATTATTATGTTATTCTAGTTTTAAATCCAAGCCTTGGAATCACAAAAACTACGTACAAATCTTTAAATTCATTTGTATTTTTAAATTAATATATAAATTAAATTTATTTTTATCACAATTATTGCCTGGATGAGATACTAAAATTTTATCATAACTATAACTAATACGATAATAATATAAATTGATATTGCGATGATGAAAAAGTAGGTACAATCAGCAAGTCTTTTATTTGTTCAAAATTAAGTAATTATTTTAAATCAAATTTATTAATTTTCATTTTTGTTTTTATTCCATTTTTCATTAATTTGTAGCATGCCTTCACAAACGCGTCTGTTAAATACATCGGTTGCGATTCCTGGCCTCAGGAATCGATTTTTCAAATAACCTAATAACACCGTTTTACTTTTAAGCCTCGGGTTTAGCCATCACGCACACTTGAAAAAGTACATATAATATATACACAAAGCAATAGAATCTAAAATATATATTTTTACTTCTTGTTTATATAAAAAAACTTAGTTGAATAATTTAATAGCGTTTTTATATTCTAGATTTATATATAAGTAGGAAAAATATTACTTAATAATAATGAATGTTCTAGTCTTTAACCAGAACAATGAAAATATATTAGGAAATAAATATGTTTGTCATTATAGTGAACGTACATAGGTACATATGAATAAAAAAAACTACAAAACTATAAATAATTGTGACAATTTTGTAAACTTTATGAAGTTAAAATGAAACATGTTTTTTTCCTATTGGAGTAAAATGTAAAAAATATTATTCGACGTTACGTTTATCTATAAAAAAAAACTCTAGTAGTGCCTAATCTTTCAATGTCAACAAAATATATTAAAACTCAGCGAGATAGTTGTGTCGTCGCATTGGCAATTGAAGCCGAGGTTACACATGTAATAAGTTAAACCATCCAGTGGCCAATTCTACTACAACATTGTCATTTATCGCAATCGAATTGAAATGTAATTGTTCCTGCCTAACCGATCTCCTATTCTACTACCAACAATTTATTTGCGGTAACGTCGGTATGTAATCGGGAAGGTATTGTAAACACCACTAACAAATAAACCATAACTTACAATAGGTCAATATTTGTAGCATTCTACGTTTAATTAGATATTAACGAGTATAAATATTGACGTTACTAGTATAAGTGTTACTTATGAATAATTCTCACCTCTAGTGAAGAACACGCTGACCATGAAACAGAAAGACAGCGATGCTATGACGAAGAGCGTTAAAAAGAAAAATAAAACGGACCAAGGCGTGAAAGTTAGCACAGCATATCCTTCCCCGTCTTCCGTCGAGTTGAAAGGAATCTAAAATAATTTAGTCATTATGAGACGACATTCTTAATTTAACAGGTACGGGACATAGGGCGCCTTTTCTATGGTATAGGTCGGCGGACGACATATGGACCCACCATGGTAAGTGGTCACCACCTTCCATAGACAATGGCGCTGTAAGCAAAATATTAACCATTCCTTACATCGCTAATGCGCCACCGACCTTGGGAACTAAGATGTTATGTCCCTTGTGCCTCTAATTATACTGGCTCACTCACCCTCCTAACCGGAACACAACGATACTGAGTACTGTTGTTTGGTGGTAGAATATCTGATGAGTGGGTGATACCTACCCAGAAGGGCTTGCACAAAGCGCTATCACCAAGTAATATCTGACACACCCCCAGGCAGAAATTATTAATAAAGAAAGTAAAGACTCCGTTAAATAAAAAATATGTTACGTTTGTGACATTCCGAAGAGTGGCAAATACAGAAATTGACAAATATTTCAGTGGAAACGCACCATGAAACCGTCACGAGTTCTCAACATGACCTTACAAATAAATAGGGTCACGGTCTATCTAATGATACGTCGAAGTACAGTCGCTGTTTCTTTGTGATAGTTTAACCATTATCGCCTAACAACGATTCTAACATCACTATATTATTATTTTGTTTTCTTCTAATCAAAGTTTAATCTCAGTCATTTTACGAACGAGAAAAATCGACAAGAAGTATTTATTGTAAAAATATTGTCGAATAAATAACATCGATCAATAAAATATTAATATTAAATATTCTGCATAAAATTGTCAGTTTCCACGTTTTTTCCTCAATACGAATACTATTTTATATGTACATAAATTCATGCTTTGTACATTAATTATTTTTTACATGTCATTTATTTGTTTAGAATTTATTATAAAATTACCCGGATATGATATCTGAAGTCATTATTGTTTAAAAGAGCTGTCAGATCAAAAATTCTCCTTCTCAATGCAATATAGTAAATCTGGTATGCGAATGGTTATAACGTAATATTTATAAATTGCTCGAAACTAGCTGTTGCTAAGCTTATAAGATATTTTTGCTCGGCCAATATCTGTCGATTAATTATCTATTTATTTTTATAAGCCGACTTCGACATAGTATAGAAACTTAAATATGAATCTAATAGCCATTATACATATACTTTTTTTTTATATGTATATTAGGTGTTATTTATTGTTATAGCTATTATATACTTGGGCTGTAAAAATAATTCAAAAATTAGTATTTCTTTAAAAAAAAAGAATAGTAGTAATACCCCAAATTATTTAAGGAATTACTAATATTACTATTTACGCCTCTTTTTAAGTTTATCACTTGTGTTATGGGTAGGAACGACAATAGGCCAAGGAGTCCGGATCGATTCTGCGACTTTTTACAACGCTAGGCGGCCCGTAAGCCAATGTGCTGTTGACTGTATTGCGTTTGTAGTAATTGTAACTAAATTATCTTATAAAGCTGTAGATAGATTAGATTAGATTACTAGAGCTTATTTTCAGGTCAATAAAAAAAAATAGGCTTTCGTAAGTAAATCCTCAGTAACAGTCATCATGCTTTTTCTCAGCTTGAAAAAGTCCAAGTTCAGTTCGAACCAGTTTTTCATCCCATCGGATTAATAGTGAGGGAGGAATAGTGTACCTGTTCCGTGAGCGAACGTTTATGTAGTTATATATTCTAATATACAGGGTTATTGGTAATTCGACGTATTCCCGTTAGGAGGTGATAGGGGTGACTATTTCCGATAATTTTAAGCCCCATATGCATGATGCAAAAGTGAACCATTTTTGAGTTAGCACGTCTTTTAGATTTTTTCAAAATAAGTCAAAATTGCAACTTCAAAAATTTATTAAAAAAAAGTTTGGATTAAAATCTACTTTTTCTTCTGATTTATAAAAACGATTAAACACTGGATATTTTTCAATATTTAAATAATAATTATCGGTCCAAATTTAAAAATGCGAGACGGAAAACGATATTTTTTCAATATTTTTTTTTATTTTTTCCCCTCAAATATGCCTGAAAAACAAAAAAAATCATTATGAAACTTGTTCTGCAGATTATTTTAAAAATATAATCGTTTAATTAGCTTTCCGAAAATTTATAAAAACTAGGAATTTATTTCAAATTTATTACTTACTTAATACAAATTTAAAATTAAATTTAGATACATAAACAGTTAAGTTATGGAAGTTACAAATAAGATGTCTTATCATTTTAATCCTGTGCACGTTATTTACGAAGAGGATGCTGAAAGAAGAGTTGCTTTCTGTAGATTCATGCTTAATGAGGATTTAGAAGATCCATCTTTTTTTAAAAAATCCTCTGGACCGACAAATTCAAATTTGATCAAGATGGTATTACTAACAACCAGAATAAACATTATTGGAGTGAAAAAAGCAATCTAAATACTGCAGCTTATGAAGATTTTTTGACAAAAAAAAATGTTTGCCCTCCTCGAAGACGTAACTTTGGCTACTAGGCAAAATATGATATACCAGCAAGACGGATGTCCTGCACATTTTGGTTTCAATCCTAGGCGATGGCTTGATAGCCATTTTCCTAATCGTTGGATAGGCCGAAGGGGACCCATCCCGTGGCCCGCGAGGAATCCGGACTTAACGACGGTTGATTTCTATATTTGGGGTCACATTAAATCCACTAGGGATTTGTGACGTCTTGCCTGTGTCATCCGCGGAAGAAATCAAAATAAGAATTATGAACGCTTCAAATACAATGCGGAATAATTTGACTAGTTCGGTAGTTAAGTCACAACTTAGAAAAAGAAAGCGACTTTGCGTTCGCAATAGGGGAAGTCACTTCGAGCAAGAACTAGGCTAAATTACAAAATATCTTAATTGCAACTTAGCTACTGAACTGTTTATGAAATACAAATTTAATTTTAAATTTGTATTAGGTAAGTAAGCTAAGCAAATAAATAAGTTTTTTTTCATTGGATATTATATTAAATCAATTTTGTGGGAATTTTAAAGAGCGAGCTTTAGTACGAATTTGGTCATGTTCGAATACGAATTTCCACCAGCGTCTTTTCTGATCATTTTATTTCGGTTGCTTTGAAATAAATTCCTAGTTTTTAAACATTTTCGGAAAGCTAATTAAACGATTATATTTTTAAAATAAACTGCAGAACAAGTTTCATAATGATATTTTTTGTTTTCAGGCATATTTGAGGAAAAAAAATAAAAAATATATTGAAATTATATCGTTTTCCGTCTCGCATTTTTAAATTTGGACCGATAATTATTGTTTAAATATTGAAAAATATCCAGTGTTTAATCGTTTTTATAAATCAGAAGAAAAAAGTAGATTTTAATCGAAACTTTTTTTTAAATACATTTTTGAAGTTGCAATTTTGACTTATTTTGAAAAAAATCTAAAAAACGTGATAACTCAAAAATGGTTCACTTTTGCATCATGCATATGGGGCTTAAAATTATAGCAAATAGACACCCCTATCACCTCCTAACGGGAATACGTCGAATTACCAATAACCCTGTATATTGTCCTATACCACGGAAAGCACTAAGGCCTGGTATCTTGTCCGTCGTGTCGAGTTGTTAAAATTCGATCACGATGGTGAGAGCATATAGAGTGCATTTGTGTTAATGCACGCATTTTGTATAATATCTCTTGCGATATTGGCAAGACTGCATTGAGAATGGTCGCGATGGCCGGAATCATTCAGGAGTTGTACTTACTTCGAATATTAATGAAAAACACGTGACGGTTCGCTTGATTTATATTTGTCGAGCCAGATAAGATATCCGTTGTGAAAAATAGTTGTTATTGTTGAGTTTACTATTAGTAATAGTAAATATATACTAAATTCAACATCTTCACTTTATGATAATGAAACGAAATTCGATAGTCAAAATTTTGATAACATATCGCCAAATATTCAACTCAGGGAAACGTAAGTAGGTATCTAAAGAAATCACTTACAGTCGCCGCATACATGTATAGAGGCTGTCAAGTTGTTGATCTTTGTCGCAATAGCATTCTCAGACATTTTTTTTTAAATATACATGAATAGTACATTATTATTTAGTACGTGTAAAAGGGGAGATCCAAAGATCTTGAAGTATCCAAAAGATTAGAAAAATTGTAAATTATATAAAATTTAAAAAGTATGTATCTTTACTTTGGAATGTAATTACCATCAATTTACGATCTATTATTCTTATTGCTAGCGAGACCTTCTAAAGCTGATGTATAATGAAGGTCATATTTTTAAAATTGATATGTCCTCATATAAATAATCTATATTCTCCTTGGACCTTCAATTATTCGTCGATAAGAAATATTCAAAGCACGGTTGTGTTTCAGTTTAATGTACAAAATCATTTGAAATACGTAAGAACGTAAATAATTAACAGTTTATAATAATTACGATGAACAACAAAAAATAAATAAAATTATATGTTCCTTTTAAATCGATATTTTTATTTTAAAGAGGCAAAAGTGCTTGAGCACTAACTTTTTATTTATATAGTCTGACTGACAATTGGGCCACATGATGGTAAACCCATACCATACCATCGCCCAAAGATATTGGTGCTGTTAGAAATATTAACCATTATTTACACCGCCAAAAGTCCATCAACCTTGGGAACCAAGGTGTATGACCCGTGAGCTTGGAAATAGACTGGCTCGCTGAACCTTCAAACCTAACACACACTAGAATACTAGGAACACTAGAATACTAAATATTGCTATTTGTAGAATATATGATGAGTGGGTGAAACCTACCCAGACGGGCTGTCAGAAAGCCCGACCATCAAGTAAATCTTAATAGATCTTGAATTAGAATCCAGATAAAAACACTACTTTTTCCCTTTTTTAATCTGTGATCAACGTACAGGAAACATCTTAAAATATATAATTCTGCTACACGTACACATCAAATTTTCTCCTTGCAAGTACAAGACGTTCGTTTATTTTACTACATGTTCATTTCAATTCAATTTAAAACGTAAGTAAGTATATTCTTACCTTAAATAGTATCACCATGAGTGTTACGGATATAAGAAGAAACGAGAACTGCTTAATGAACCAAGCCAGCCAATGCAGCCACGAAGGTAGTCCCATTATTGTCATAGTTTCCTGTGGAAAAAACGACTCTTGTACACACGAAACCTTACATAAATGTTAATCAATATAATCTCATACAATTTTAGATTTAATAATTTAAATGTTTGAAAGGAAATCTATCTACTTTAGAAATATTTTTAAAGTACATACTTCCTTCCTTCCTAGACAGACAGACAAGAGACAACATTTTTTTTTACGTAACGATTATGAAACAGACGTACATACATACGTTTTCAATAAAAGTGTGTTTCCCGTAAGATGAATCTTAATATTGTAACTAACTAACACCTATTATACTAATTTGTACGAAAAATTCATGACAACATATATCTAGCCTTTATTTATCTAAAATATACAATAAAAATTGTTTATGAAATACTAGCGACCCGTCCCGGCTTGGCACGGGTGCAATTCTGAACCAACGTCTTTGTATACAACGTTCACAGCTTTTTTGTCATTAGACAATATAAGCCGCTATGTCCTTGCATTTCAAAATTTGTAATATCCTCGAAAATATTTATTTTAAATTATATGCTGTAAAAGTCCATATTGTTCCATACTAAATGTACAATATATTATAATAAGCCATTATTTTTCGTAGAAAGTAAAGGAATAAAAATGGTTATTGTGGGTTATCCCTAAGAGATAGACATATACCATAGCGGACATTTTTGTAGATTTTTTTAAGGTATACAATACTGTACTATATTATTTTGACCTATCTCATAGGGTACAGCCAGCGTTTGCAATGTAAGCGCAAAAATATTTATTTACGACGTCACATTAGAAACCTTTTAAATTATCAGTGTTTCTCTACTATATACGTATTATATATATAAACCTTCCTCTTGAATCACTAAATCAATTTAAAAAAAAACCGTATCTATATCCGTGTTTTAAAGATCTAAGCATACATATGGATAGACAGACAGCGGAAAGCAACAATGTTTTATACTATGTAGTAATTTCAATGGTAAAATAGACGACAGCTGTAGTTCAATATATTTCTCACACAGTATTATACGTAAGTAAAAATTATAATACTAGAACGATACAATGTTAAAATACAAGTATAAACGTAATAATAATTGATTATTAAAAAATAATTGATATATAATATAATCCGAAAAACATTTTGGCATATCAAGAATATAGATAAATTTTATGTAACTATATATTATGTAAAACTTCGATCTCTCTCGAATCTATTTAATAAGATTAAAACATTATTTAATGCCGGAAATGACCTTATAAATTATTGAGTGATTCAAGTTACGATACATCACAACGATATGATATTTTTTTAAAGATAATGGTTACCTGAATTCTTGTTTTAGATAAATCTTTATGAGTCCGTACAAAACCTCAATACATTTAATGTATTTCCACATCCACAGACTTTTGTATTCGTGTCGTTTTTGAGTGTTTTTTTTTAGTTTTGTTTCACTCTGTTAATAATCTTATTCTAATAAATTATTTTCATATATATCTTCATATTGTACTAGCTTCCGCTTTCCGAGTGGGAGAAGAGGAGAGGAGAAGTGTTATACATTTTTCCGGTAAAAATACTTATGTGCTATTCCAGACTATAATCTCTTTGTGCCAATTTTAGATAGAATCCGTTCAGTCATTCGCGTGATAGCGTAGTCGACCCAAACTTGCAAATTTCTAGTCGTATATAATATTTGCGTCATTGTATTGACAGCCTTTGATGCCATTACAAAACAACATTCAGTCACCTCGAAAACCACGATATCCTTTCTCCGATTCTATATAAACATACATATGTTATGATCGCTTATCTGTTACATACGTGTTACTTGAAGCCTCCGCCGAATGAAATACATAAAATATTCGATAATCTCGAGTAATCTATCTTATTGTATCAGCGCTGAAGTATCAAATATGAATAAAAATATCTATATTTTTTTAGCTTATGACATAATCATATAATATGATGTTTGTATTTATGAAGAAAATATTAAGGACAGTATTAGCGGCGACACGAATTGTGTTTTAGTCAATTATTCGCCCGCGCCCACGATCAAAGCACTAAATATTGTAAGATATAGGTATATATATTGGAAACGTCGGCGAAAGATACAATATATATACGAGTATACGTATGATGTTCGGAATAAATTAGTTATGATGACGTTGGCAAAAAAAATATCTTTATAATATTATACATATAAAGTTTTGATAGGATTTTATCAAAAGCAGCTATTAAATATAAGAAAAAAAAACACAAATTTCGTTACTAAAATACTCATAAATTTGTTTTTATTTACTATATATTCAGAAAATTTATCATGATTTGTCATAGAAACTAAAAATCATAGACACAATTTTAGTGATATGTGCGTATTTTAGCGATTAGGTTACTGCGTACTGTTTCGACGAGTACCAAGTACAATAATAGCGAATATTGGTGACATTTCTAAGTAACATAACAATAGAATAATAATAAGGATTAATAATAACTACCTACTAGAACTGATTTCATACGGGCCTTATGAAGGATGTACCCATGATATTTTATTCTTAACCTATATATCTATATACATATACATATAAAAGCGAAATACCATTCAGTGATTAATCACGAAATCTCAGAAACTATAACACCCACAAAATTGAAATATGGAAGGTAGGTTCCTTGTAGGGTGTAGACATCCGCTAAGAAACGGATTTCACTAAACTCGGTAGGGTTAAAGTTAACTCGGTTAGGGGTAAACCTAAGGGGGTAAATCCGGGGTTGGAAGTTTGTTATCATTTTCTCGCAGGTTCAGCTAGTATTATATATTCGAAAGTGAGTTTGTTTATTTGTTTGTTTGTCACGCCTTTACGTCTTATCTATTCAACCGATCACCATGAAATTACGCATACACGTTGTCAGGGGGAAAGGAAAAATATAGATATGATAGCTGACACCTCAAATGCGGGCAAAGCTATGGCCGGAAAACAGTACTACGTAATCAAGATCGGTCTATGGTATCTATCTAATTGCACTAGAAAAGTTAGAACTAGAAATAAGAAAATATTAGGATATAAGAAATTTTAAAATCAGTTAATTTTATTTTTACCATTAGGAATGACAAATTTTAAGGTTCCTGTGGTCGATATCGTGGACGCATACATTTTAGAACTACCTACCTATTAATTAAACGTTAGATATAAAAAATATTTCTTCCGTAGGCACATGCAATAACCACAAAAGGAAAAACTCACAAATCAATTAATAATAATTATTGACTCTTTTTACGTGTTTTAATAATAGTATTAATGAGTAGTGAAAGCGTAAGGTGCATATTTCTTGTAATGAAAAGATAATTGTTTCCTTCTTTTTTTTACTCGCTGGAAAAAGGCATTTACGCCTTTCCTCTCCTTGTCCTACAACGGTAAACTTTTAATTTATTTCTAAATCAATGTAATATTATTAAAACTTACTTTTAATTGCATTTCCTTTTCAGCGGTGACAACTCGTACGGTATTCACGAAGGTGTAAGCGAAACACATCATTATTATCATTGATATAAATCTCTCCATAGCAACAAGTAAATCGTCTCGTCTATACGATAATTGAGGTAGACGCTGGAGATAAATTTTCGTATTGATGGGTTTGCCCGTTTTTTGCTTTATAATCTCTTGGGACACAGCGTGTTGGACAGCTAGAAACATTTCCGGGGAATAGCCTGAAAACGATTTATGACGTCATTTTCTATAATGACAGAACATTTCACTAATGATGATCCCATCATTGATATGTATATATTTAAATTAATTTGACGGTACAAAAATTTTGCTGTATTTCTATTATTAATCAACGCAAGGTTAAAAACTAGTTTTTTTTTAAACTTAATTTAACGACCACGGCAGCTTCACCGCAAGCCCTAATCTGCGCAGGATATATATGTATAGTCTTCAAGTGCGCGCGTAAAGTCAGGTTTATTTCATAAAATAAATTAATAGAAGGAACATCCCTAATCCAAGATGTTTTTCTTCACTATGAGTACAAGATAAATTTTAATACAAATTTTATATTAATTTAATGATATTTGCTCGTCCTAAATTTAGATTCAAACTCGCGAATAGGAAAAAAAAGCAAAAAGTAATTGGGCCGTGGTACCCGCACGAATTCTCGAAACCGGAAGGTGGGATCGCTAGAACGTTTTAACATAGGTTGCCCTTGCCGTGTTCCGGTCTTGGCATGGCAGAGCTTCTCTAAAACAAATGTGGAAAGAATGAGATCTCTACCGCATTCCACTACCCTCTACGCAAAAACAATTAATAGAAAATTAATTTAAAAACTGGTAGCAAATAATTTGGTAAGTTATTTGCTTATAAAAATGATAGTCCAACCTATTTGCGGTTAAGACTAAATTGTTTGAAAAATAGATGATTGAAATTGTAATTATTTAATTCTTGAATAAATGTATAATAATATTATTTCAAACCTGGCATTTTGCCTCCATACATGTCATCCGGCTCACGAGGGCCAGGTTGAGGGAACAAAGGAAAAAGCAGATTTGTTCTCCAACTTATTCGTAGGGGATGTTCTAACATTGGAGTTCTCATGACTGCTGGAAATCTTAATGTCACTTTTATATCATCTGGCCACTCGGTAGCATCTAAAAGTTATTACAAGTGACAAGAATACATAAAGACAAAATTTAATTTTTTAAGTACATAGAAATAATCAGAATGTATTCTCAGTTTAATGACAATTGAATGAAATGAACGAAACATTGTAAGTAACTAAGGTAATTTAGTTAAATCAGTTGTTTAGTTATGCAAGTTGGTTGAAAACAATATTGTTAGTTACTCACTAGTCATACTATCATCAAATTGAATGCCAACAAGGATGTGATTCATAACATTTGGTTGTGTGAGTGCAGCTTCCAGTTCTAATGAATCATTGTACCCCTTAGGTTGAGGAAGCATTTTAGTGTCAAAGAATAGTGCAATGAATCCATTCAGATTATCTAAAGCTACCATGGCCATGGCATCCTCTGTCACTTTCCTTGTAAGTGGATTTTCTGGAGAAAATGCTATTGTTCCCTCTCGTTTTGCTGATGTGAGATTTCCTCTAAATAAAATTTAGAATAAGTTAAGATAATAAATTTTAATAAAAGCTATTTAAGCTTTTATTACAATTTATAAGAAATAAGATGTGGAAATATATATAATTATAAATGAATAAATATAATACAAAAATAAATGATGAAAGAAGTGCAATTTTCTGAATCAATTGTAATTTATATGATAATACATAGTTGTGAGAAAGTTAAGTGAATCTAAGGTATCACTATATCAGAAAGCTGCTTGGAATCTATTTAGGCTTATAAAATAGGGCATTCTAATATAAATAAAAGGTATGTTTTTATTATTAGTTTAGATGGGTTTAAATATAAATTACATAACTTAAATTATTTTCTGAGGTGTATACACAATATTTAAACTTAAAAAATCGTAAATTAAATGAAAATACTCACAGCTGTCTTCCACTGATATTGAAATATGTTGGGAGAAAAGGTGAGTATGAAACATCTGGCTTGGATTGTGGATCGACGAGGCATCTTATTAATATTAAAAATAAAGAAAATATCACAGGAGATGCTATCTCAAAGAGTGTTTGCCACTTGTGCCTTCTTTGCAAAAGAAAATTTTTCCAAATTAAAAGCTTTAATTTTTCAAAAGAAGACATTTTCTATGTCGCTGAAATAAAATGTTAATTTTACTATCATCGTTTCGAACCTAACGAAATCGACAAAAAAAGCACCATTTTAAAATAGTATAAAACCAATACAATAATAGCTTTTCGTTTTTTAGTACGACGAAATCTATTTTTGTAGCATACAAAACTGAAAATAATATCGATATATCGCTTTCGCAGAAAAATTAAAAATAGCAAATTTAATAAGGGTTTAATAAAGAATAAAAATAGCTTACCCAAACATTGCAGATTTAACACACTTTTAATTCAGCATTCGGTTTTAGTAAACACTAGCCACACACAATTCAAATATATTAGTCGTAATCATAGATTAACATTTATTAAGTAATGAGCCAATAGCTCAATGTTAGCATTTAATTATTTTAATGATATACATATGTCATTGTCAAACGTCAAACTCGACAGCCAATACTGCCAATACTCTATATTTTTTTTATTGTTTATTATATTCTTAAAATGTAATCGTTTTGTCTTAAGGAATAAAATCTATTATAATATTTAAAAGCTAATTATATAATTTTATAAAGGGAAAAGTTACTCCAGTTTGTGTAAGAGAGTAGATTAGAGATTTTTTTAGTAACGGTGCAATCAGTAATGTTTGTTTTGGATTATAAATTTATTTTTCTGTTATTTTTAATACAATTGTATGTATTTTGCCTCCATAATATATTATTTTTGAGGCCACTTGTCGTTTATTATGAAGAAAATACTGGGGTTTTTTCGAAGTAATTTAGGGGTGTAATATATACAAAAAGTATCTTTGTTTTTAACTATACACTAATCATATTTCATATATTTGTATTAATTTTGATAGTGATTAATAAATCAGTTTGTCATTCTATTTTCGTCAGAAATTTCACTTTGATTATTTTTTAATTACATTTTCCCGTATTTACGCTACCAAAGAGTGATCTGTAAGTTTTCATTGAATATTTTCATAAAGACAAGAATCTAATTCAATTATATAAAGTTAATAGAGCAAATATTCATAGACATCAATATGGCGCTTATGTCAGTAGCTGGTAGTTTAACATATCAATGTTTTCTAATCGGGTTTTCTTAGATTTTAGAAAATTCTTATTTAAAAGATAGTATCAACTTTTATTTATTATGTCTACAAATAATTTATCGTCAGTTTTAAAATCATGTTCAGAAAGTGAGCTAATAAGTGAAGTAGCGGAAGCGAATATGACACCAAAACAGGTAGAAGGATCACGATTAAAGCGGACTTTTACCTTGCCTCGTAATCCCTTTGGGACATCCAAACCTAGTTCAAGTAAAAATAAGACTACCGATAATGATAACAAGCCAACGAGTGCAAATTCTGTGATTAGCATTACGCAAAAAGATGAGGGTGGCTTGGAAAGGAAATTGTTTAGAAGGCCGTCATGGAAGATATTCCTTAACAAGATCGCTCAACATATGAGCACAGTGAATGTTTCTGGTGTAGGTATTATTTTGAATAATTATTAAATAAATTTAACGAGTAATAAGTAACGTTAAAAGTTCATTGCAGGTTAAATCTGGGTCAGTTGCTATTCACAGTGATAGAGTACCATGTAGTGGCGAGCCACCATGGCCCCCGGGCACCATTCCCGCAGCCACTGGCATCAAAAATCATGGAAACACTTGCTATATGAATGCTGTACTACAGTGTCTTTCACATACAGATGTTATTGCTGAATATTTTGTTTTAGAACATTATAAGGTGAGTCTAAAATATAGTTAATATATTTATTAATTTACTAAACATACAATCTTTTTTAGTTTTGTACATTTTTTTCATTTTACTATGGTAGATGTATCAATTATATGAATTACCACAAATTTTCAGATTGATTTACAAAAGAGGAATAAAATAAATTCAAAAAAGTATGGTACTAAAGGTGAAGTGACAGAACAGTTGGCAGCTCTATTAAAAGCATTATGGTCTTGTCACTATACCCCAGATATGAGTACAGCTTTTAAGGTTTGTCATTCATTGCTACATCATAAAAATGTGTTTATCATACTGTATGATGTAAACCTAATCAATGTTGCATAATATGTAGTCTTGTCTTAAAAATAATTTTCTAACATTATAGGCAGCAGTGGAAAGGCACGGAACTCAGTATAGAGGAAATAGTCAACACGATGCACAGGAATTTTTGTTTTGGTTACTTGATAAAGTTCATGAAGATCTCAATACAGCTACAAAGAAAAAATATAAAACAATTA
Organism: Vanessa tameamea; assembly: GCF_037043105.1. NCBI lineage: Eukaryota > Metazoa > Arthropoda > Insecta > Lepidoptera > Nymphalidae > Vanessa > Vanessa tameamea. Next base: position 7,306,506 of record NC_087317.1, read on the forward strand.
AAGTAAATATTAGAAACATAGTTATATATTTTACCTTTTTCTGTTTCTTGATAGAGAAATGTTACATTATCAATATTATATATATATCCTAAATTATGAACTCACAACATTAAAACCTGCTTGAAATGAAGCCACATTCAAATCAATATTTGTTTTTTTAAGAATACCGTGGGCAAATCAGATGAAGTTGTGGCCGCAGAAACTTTGGCAAATCATGCTCGAAGAAACAGTTCTTTCGTACAAGCAGTGTTTCAAGCTCAGTACAGGTATGTATATGTAATGTATATATAAATAAACTCTATATATGTTTCTTATAGAGTTTTGAGTGTAATAAATATCTCATGAAGTTGTGTTAATTTAAATTTAAAGTGGTATTAATTTACTTAAAAACCACAATTTCATAATAATTATGAATTAATTAATAGCCAATTTGTCTTTTTTAATAATTCAAGGTCAGCGCTAACATGTGCAAAGTGTGAGCGAACATCCTGCACATTTGATCCTTTTCATTGTGTAAGCGTACAATTGCCCACTAGACCAGTAGCGGCCCAGCCATCTCCTCTGCCTGTTAATGTAAGTTCTTATTTTTTAGTATAATAGCATTTGTAACTTATTAAATGTAATTTTTTTATAATTTAAAAATCAATGAGTGTGTCTTTATATTAACTAATTAAAACTAAATGTGATCTCAAAGTAATTGATTAATTTTAGGTAGTATATGTAAATCAGCAACCTCGACAAGTGCGTATTGGTGTGGAGTTACCTCCAAACTCAACAATGGATGACCTTCGAACAGCATTGCACACAGATACTGGCATTGATAGAGACCATATTATACTAGCTGAGATCAATGAAAATGGTTTGTCAGTCACACATATCGATTTTATTGAATAGTTACATTAAATTCCATTAAATTACTTTGTTTATGTAATGCGGGCATATAATAATAATTATACGCTTTTTCAATATAAGCTTAGCAGATGATAGATTCTTCGTTTTTATAGGAGGTAGTTTTTAGTATGATAATTGTAATTTAATATGAAATACAAGCAATCATAAAGTATAAACAGTTAATGAATGTTAACACAATAAACCACATATTACACTGGCGCAGGCTGGAGCACGGGTCGCGCGGGCTGGGAGCCGGCCGGCATCGAGCTGGGCTCGCTGTACTGCGTGGAGGCGCCGCCCATACTGCAGCCCCCCACCACACCCTATCTCCTGCTGCTGTGGGTTAACATGCTCGATGGAGAGAGATTTGGTATACTTCATTTTTTATTTTGAAAGAGTAATGATTGCATTAACAGACATTTGCAAGTATATAGTAAAAAAAAAGATAATTGTCTCGTGGGACACTCGTTGGAACGAGAGTGCTCTCGCTACATATGCATTAAATAACAGATACAAATATTGTTATTAAAAAATATAATAATTCTTATTAAAAATCCCGTGTGAATTAAAACAATAACTAAAAATAAATTTAAGTAATATTATATAAAATCATATACGAACAACCATAACGCAGCACGCATAACGCTTTTTTTCACTTGACGATTTCGGCCAGTTCACTCTACTAAGATGCTTAAAACAACTTCGTTCCAAAGAAATTTGTAAAGCAAATTATTATGATGGATGTATTATTATTTTTTTTCGTATCAATAATCATACTAGCTTCAGTAAAATGTTTATTATGTATTTTAATATATACGCCAGGCTCTCCATACGCGATGCAAGTGCCTCGAGAAATATCATACGAAGATCTACAGAAACTGATGCTGAAGGAGATGTGCCAAGTGGTAGCGGAACGAGTGCTGGAGAACGCGCAGGGAGCCGATATATTTAAAGCGAGAATAGCTGAAGCGCATCGTCCGCGGGACCCCGCGTATTTGCAACCCGAGGTACGCATCTGATATTAGTAACTCTGTGATGTACTTTGTATCGTTAATATAAATAACTAGCTGTGCTCGCGACTTCGTGCGTGTTTAAATTTAACAATAAAGTTATCGTTGTAGCCTAAGTCCTTATTACATCAGCTATCTGCTAGTGAAAGTCCCGTCAAAATCGGTCCAACCGTTCCAGAGATTAGCCGGAACAGACAGACTGATGCATACATACATATGCATTTAGTAAAAAGCGGTTATTTTCATAATACAAACACACCGTCCAATTTTTATTATATGCATAGATTGTTTTAAATGGAATTCATGAAAACTTATATGGTAAAAATTAATAGTACGTAGCATTAGTGTGTAATTGTTTCTAAAATTATGTGTACAATTATAAATGCGAATGTAACTCTGTCTGTTGCTCTCTCACGGCCAAACCGCTGAACTCCAAGGAAGGACATAGACTACTTTTTATGCCTACCAGCTGACGACCTACCCCTAAAACGCGAGAGAAGATGCTGTTGACAGTATTTCATTCAAATCATCCAATTATTTAGAACTTTAAAAGAGACATGCTGGCTGCATTAACAATTTCCTAACGTTATTTTTTTTTAATTCATCGCTGCTTGTTGATTTTATGATATATTAAATATAATGAAAAAGATAGTTCTGTTTAAAAATGTATCTATGTTTGTTGTTCATTATGTAAATTTTTTTGCAGTTACCGCACCCTTTGTTCGCTCTGGATGTAGAGCAAGCATTGTGTGCCCACGACAAGTATCCCCACTTGCGTCTCGAATTACTCTGGGATCCAGCTCACAGAGACAGGTTGGTTTATTATTGTATTAAGGAACTTTAGAAGTATTTTTAATATAAATGACAATTACATGATCTGATGTGGAGCTGCGTGACTTGCAGTTTAGATGACTGATGACTAACGACGAACAAGCATCTGTCTTTATTGTGGCGGTTAATAATTACACTGTCATCGTGATATGCGTGAAGAGTGTGACGAAGGATAAGTGAAAATGCAAAAACCTTGGAAAATACGATTTATTTAGGCAGAGGTGACTGGACTCAATATCCAAATGGATCCAAATATCTATATATATATATATATATAATCTATATATATATAGATATTATATATAGATATATCTATATATATATAATCTACCTTACTACCTTAACCGTCGAGGGTGAGACGTATAATTTCATATTATATATATAATATAATATATACAAACATTTAGCATTGGGGTGGAATAAACTCCAAACCTTAAACTTAAAGAGAGTTTGCTCGAAAATGGGAATAATTGCAGGCTGTATTGGTTTTACTTTTTACATGTGGAGGATATATAATTAAATCTGACCTTAAAGACTGTTAGTGTGCGGTGTGTGTAGGTGAAGCCCACACTGTGCTCAATCACTCCGGCACATTGTTTCCGCGAGTGTATAGGCAGTATTTACATTATAATTCATACATTTATTTGTAACAATCTGCTCAACTGCGAAAAGTTTTAATCGATTTCTTTTATTAAACATTTTTTCATGGGTCAGTTTTGAATAATATTATAGTATAAAATGTATCTGAATAAATAATATAAGTTGACGTGAACCACCTTAAATATGACATCGAGGCTATATTCACAAGAATACTCAAAATAATACCTACCGTATAAAATTTTATCTCATATCTTAAGTCGGGGTTTGTTTTAGAAAACAATTTTTAGTCATTCATTGAGGTATTTGTTTTTCAGTGTTTAACCGAATCAGACCGGAGCACATTTAATTTTCGAATAAATCAAAAACCGATAATGACTAAGAACTTACGTGATTTAACTATAAAACCCTGTTGCATTCGGGCCTGTCGTTTGTCCGGCAGCATCATCCGCGAGTCGGGCGAGGCGTGCGAGGTGCACGTGTCGGCGGCGGGCGCGGCCTGCCCGCTCACGCTGCACGCGTGCCTCGCGCACTACACGCGCGCCGAGCACCTCGCGCAGGAGGACGCCTGGAGGTACGTGCACGGACACGGCTCCTGCTGATGACTGGAATCTACTTTCCGGACCGGTGGTAGCTTTAGATTTTATTCTACAATGTAATGACGATTCAAAAGCCTTCTTGAATAAAAACTAGTTGAATTCTTCATATCACTGGGTGGTTTACGTAAAGCCCTAGCGGCGGTGTGTTGATATTATTTTATCTTATTGCTATTTGCGATGAGACAGGTCGAAAACTTCGCTTTTCACTATTCACAATATGGTATCAATGATTTGATTTTGGAAATTACACTGATTCTCCTCTATGCAATGGTTTATTTATTTCTGTTTTGAACGATGTTGCTACAGTATGCTAGACATTTGCTGAATTTCAATGTAGTCATAACCTACGACTGCTATAATTATGTTTCACGACGTACCAGAGGCCTCGAGGTAATGATAATATTTACTACAATAATAAATTGTATCTACCTCTTAGCTCCTTTCCTACATAGTGCTTACCAATTTACCACAGTTTGCTTGCTTCATACAAATGTCCTTTCCTAACGTGTATTTTATTAATTGAAAGAGTGGAACCACTCTCACCTTTCAACATAGTTTTTGCTTACAATGATATTTAATAATGGATATTCATATATTTAAGAATTATCGAATAAATTTAAAATTGTTATAATATGCAAAAATATTGTTATAGGTGTCCGCAGTGTCAGAGATATATGCCTGTTGTGAAAACTCTTGGTTTATGGTCTCTTCCAGACATCTTAGTAATACATCTAAAGAGATTCCGACAGTAAGTATAGTTTTTATATCTAAAAATAGTATGATCAACGTCGCTTTTAATCTCTATCTGTATCTCCGCTTACCTATCTTTTAAACCACTCGATAGATTTTAATACTGTTTTCACCATTAGTAAAGCGATAAACGAAAAGGTGCGGGTAGTACCGATGACTCATCGATCTCCATCAGTGGAGCGGGTCAGCGGAGGCACTGTCCTCGCTCTCTCGGACCGCTCCATGCGCAGCCGTGTCGGGTTTATTCTAATTCAAACAATGTCTTTTTCAGACAAGCCAAAGGCCGGACGAGTACAAAACTAACGACGATGGTAGAGTTCCCAGTCGACGACTTCGACATGAGTCCTCACCTCGTGAGAAGAACCCCAGCCAACGCGGAGTCGCCGAGCCACTCGCGGTCGCCGCGCCGGCGCGCCTCGCGGGCCGCGCCCGCGCACGACCACGTGTACGACCTGTACGCCGTGTGCTACCACCACGGCGACGACCTGGAGACGGGCCACTACACGGCGGCCTGCAAGAACCCGTACGACGGTCGCTGGTATAAATTCGACGATTCGAGGGTCACGTCTGTCGACGATGAGAACGTTTACAGTGAGCTCGTTAACAATTCGGCTTACATGTTATTTTATAAACGCAAAAAACCAAATGTCGTCCATTCTTGTTCCACCGAGGAGGGCGGGCATTGGGCCCTGAGGATGCCAAAGTTTGTAAAACTCGCTGATAATTTAAATGAGCTGACCGAACTTATTGAGGAAGTAGTTGAGGATACGAAAGAGAAATCGAATAATGATATGTCTGAAGTTGACAACGCACTGAGACCTAATGCATCGCCCTCTAGGAGTATTTCGAGTCTCCCAGAAGATAAAGTAGAAACTAGTCCAACAAGGCAAGTGAATGTCATCCATAGTACAACCTCAATTATCCAGTCACCCACTCTCCAGAGGCCGCTTATAGTTGAAGTAAACGGCGATACTACGAACGACGATTTAAGCGACTATGAAAACGAATCTAGCATGCCTATTGAGCCTTACATTCACAAAGATGTTCATGTCAATCCAAAGATGACCCCCGTCGATACGAGAAGACCACGATCAGTCGATTACCCGACCAGGCCTAGCACATCACCTGCATCTAGGGATTCCAACAGAAATTATGAAAGTTCACCTTTGGTCGCCAGTATTAATGGAGTCGAATATCATCCTACTACAGAAGACTTAATGTTGTCGATGTTCCAAGAGTCTAAGTTTATAGTGCCCAGGCACCACATCGCCGGGGAACCTCATAGGACAGGTTTGTGCCTTCATAATTAACAAAGTTTAAAGCGTCTGGAACCACAGACATTAAAAATTTTAATGTTACAGGTGAGAAGTCTTCCGTATGGAAAACTCGAATATCCACATGAGAGCAGCTTAGATCCCTTATAATGTATAAAGAGCCCTTTCCCTTATTTATTTTAAATGTATTCCTAGATCTGAGGATTCCATGTAGTTGACCGTTATGTTTTAAATATCTATATATTTATAGCTACGAATATTTCGTTAAAAATAATAGAAAATATTAATTCATATAAAAATTCGAAACAAGAATTTTTATAAATGTTGTTAATTAAGAAAAACGCTCTTCGAAACGAATTTGTAAACAAAAAATACAAAAATATTGCGATACGATCATTTTACGGCGTATCGAGATTTTTTGTCTCTTCAGTCGTTGATAAGGAAAGTTTTAATTTATATATTACTGCGAATATTATTTTTTCAAAGTGCTAGAGACTCCTAATTTAGAACAACCCCGTAGTTGGCATATACTTTACTCGAAATTTAGTTGTAAAGCTAGTTTTAGCATGTGAGTACCTTGTTGTGTATATTGTAGCATTAATAGTCGGTAGTTAAATGCTTAAATGAAGGATTTTGTCATTACAATATCACACTTGTGCCTTGGCTCTAGGGTGTTAATTTATAACGATTTTTACATTGTACGATACGATTTTCCGACGTATGCAAATAAAGTGTGTAATATTTGTAAGTTAAATTATGTCACTGAGATTATAAAGGTATGTTTATTATACCAGATACGATTAATTTTATACTTGTATCGACAAAAAGAAAATAATATATTTCTCAATGGTATTATCTGTGGCTTCTTACGACCTCTCAACGTCTAGTGACAAATAGATGACCATAGACAAATGCTAACCATAAATTATTATGCAAACTACATAAGATTTTAGAATCGTATGTGAAATTTGTATATATGTTATTGTATCTGACTATGTAATTTAAATTGCTTAAATTATATAGACATTTAAAAACTTTTTATACCAAATGATATTGTTTCTTGAGTAAAACATAAATTTATGTAAATATTCGTGACATTTTAATGCACAATGCCACAATGTGATTTTATAAATTAATTTTTGTAAAAGACAATTATAGTAAGTGTAATAATGTTATTTCATTATTAACTAATAAAATATTTAAAAGATGAAAATGTAAAACAACGCGAATTGCTAAACTTATGTTGTAGATATACTTAAGTGTATAAAAGAAGTTCAGAAAAATATTAATAATAGGTATCTTATTTTTTTTTAAATAATAAGTAGGTTTGCAGCATTAATGATGTATAATTATTTTTTTATAATTTATTAAAGGCAACTTTAAACTTCTTATTTTCGATACTTATAATTTGAATCGTTAAAGGAATATCGTGTCTACAACACTGGCAATCGAAAGAAGTCTTAATTTAGGTTTAAGTGACTGGCTCTCATTTGTTTTAGTGGATATAAGCGGCCAATGAATAAATAAAACCATCCTACCATGAATTCTTTATTGGTAACACAAAAGTACCTCCTTTGCGATAATAATATAAGATCTCGAAAATAGTTTGTTTTCTACATTTATTAATGTTAATTGCTACGGAGTATATGATTGGTCGTTTTTTTATCCTTTAATTATATTGTATTACATTCGTTGTTTTAATTTAAAAATGTTTATTTTATTTTACTTAATCACGTTACGTTAAAATATAAGTGTTATGTGCACCCGATGTTTGATTATTTTATTTGTGCCCTTTTATATATGAATGGAATGCCATTCACCAACATAATATTACTACATTTAAATGACACACACCCAAACTCAATTTATGTCAGATAGGGGTAGATAAAGAAGACAGTAGCTTTTTCATGTTTGTCAAGCCATTACCTTTTTTGTTTGGTAGCTTTGGCAGGGCCGGATTTTCGGGCTACAGCCCGGGGTCTGTATGAGAGAGGAGCCAATAAAATATTTTATTTATGTACCGTGTCTATATATGCATTTAGTAAAAAGCGGTTATTTTAATATTACAAACAGATACTCAAATTTTATTATATGTAATAGATATATGCCACCCTGGAAAAGGAGCGCTCGGCTTCACAGCTTGTGATTGGTAAGGTTAAATATATTTTTAAGATTATATAGCAGTTCTGGAATACGGGAATACGTCACAAGCTTCTTTTCATAAATACATACATTTAATTAAATTCCATTGTTTCAATTGCGATGTGTTTAACTGAGTCTTAAACAAAAAAATAGAACAATTTTAGCTTACGGCTATTTAACTTCCTTAATTACATGAATAAATTACAGCTCTAATCGATTGAGATCATAAGTAATTATATTTTAGTTGTTCTGTAATTTTTGTTAGTACTTGCTTTCTGTTTTTTTGTTAGTTTTTTTTTAGTACAGCTTCCAATTTGCCATTGTCAAATTCATAGAAATCTTCCGAAAATAAAATTTTTGCCACGTTGTATTTAGCTTTAGTTTTTTTTTTCTTTATCACTTTCTACTCTTTTTCCAATTTCTTTCTTCTTTTCTGTGATAACGCCTTCCGCTTTTTTCTTTTTTAATTTTATTTTTTTTATTTTCTTTAGCTTTCCATTAGACTGATTTTAGTACAAAGGCGTCTTTTTGGTATTTTTTTATCCCTTTTTTTGTGGTGTTTTAGGTTGCACCAAAATATCTTGTAGTTTAATTATAGTATTGTCTTCCTTAGCCAATGATTGATCAAATATTTATTGAATGGATTTAATTAATCGCAGGATTCGCAGGACTGCAGACCATAGGATGTATTTAATTTAATAAAATTATGCATTCTTTCGCATTATCGTCTATTTTTGACTTTGACTTGACTTTGCTGAGGGGCCCTTGAATCTACGGGGCCCTGGGTCCAAAAAGCCATATGATAAATCCGACCTCAGGGCCTTCAGACTTCTAAAGCCAACCACCGAAATTTCATGGTATTAAAAAAAAAATAGCAAAAATTAGTAAAAACATATGCAAATTCACAGGGTTTGTGCTATTTTTTAATTATCATAATGGAATATGGACCACTTTTTTTCTTTTTTGCATTACGAAGAGGAAATGCATTTACGCATGCCGCCCGGTCTGGGGACCGGGACGGGTATGTGGGATTCAACCGGGATCTAATGCCCTGTGCCAGGACACGCTAATGCTAATGCCCTGTCCTACCCATTAAAACCATCCTCGGGTTTCCACCATGCCGCCGAGTGGTGAGGCCACGGGATCGCCAAGGGCATGCAACCGCGACCCCACCAGCGGCAGCCGCCGTAAGGCGGCTGAATATTCATGGAAAGCGCGCCTGGTACGCGCCTTCCCCCTCATCCTCCACGTGGGAATGTGGCGAACTTCCGCCACTGTAGGCTGGGCGTCAACGAAGCTGAAGGCCTGCGGCGGATAAGATAGTAGGCTCCGCCGCTGACCGCCGGTATAAAACACCTGGGAGGCTCGAGTAGCGAGTCCTCCCACTCCCTCCTGGCCAACGAGGCCACTCACATGGTCCGCCCTGACGCCGATCAGGGACGTACCACGAGCAGCCCCGCGGCATCCCTCCCGCCAATCTTAGCCGTGGCCGACGAGCAAGCTCAAGCCGGCCCCGTTGCCCAGGGTACACAGGGTGACACCACGAGGAGGTGACTGACATGTACCCCGGAATATGAGCCACTGGTGGAATACTAGTTAATTTAAAAATAAATTCTTTGTCTTTTGAAACCCTTTTAATAGCATAGTCGCTTAAGTGGACAAGGTAGTGCTACAGCTCCAACGTGGTCAATTAAGAGATAAATATTTTATTAATGTTTAAACTTTTCCTTTTGGTTAAAATAATTAACAACATTTTGTATTTTATATATTTAAAAAATAATATTTTATGTACAAATATTAAAAGTGTGATTCGTAAAAACACGAACTTATATATATATATATGTGTGTTTGTGTGTGTGTGTGTGTGTGTGTGTATTAATCAATCCCAAATGTCTTTCAATTCCTAATAATTAACCTATATACACAACATGAATTTATTTATTTTATTATGAAGCCAACGGTGCATAAAGACCACATTGAATGATGAAATTTAAATTATATTATTTAATAAATATCATCATTTACACTTGTCTAAAAAGATAGATGTAATAGAAATAAGCAAAGTACCCCTTTTATATGGTTGTTGTTACCTTTTTCCCCTAAGATATAAAAATATTTTATGATTCACATTGGATTATTAAGTACACAATACCAAGGGAGCTTTTAGCTTATTTTTGAAGAATTACTTTTCTAATATTTATGTAATCGATACGCACAATTCTTGATGTAATCCCTGTGTCGTCAAATAATTAATATAATCTGAAATCAGTACGGGACGAGAAGTCAAGCAAGCAAGGTCGACGATGTATAATCGACCCTTAGCGAATTCCAATCGCAAAACGGATGAAGATAAACAAACTTTAGATTTACATATTCCATGCGATGTACTTATAGCTACTTATATCCATTTTAATTTTTCTTTTAAAGTAAAATTAAAGTGGATATAAATAACATAACCAACCAATCAATAACAGCTTCGAAATTAAAAACGTCATATTTTCACAAATCCATAATGATATATCATTGATCATTCAAGCTCCGACCAATGATATTACGTCAATTCGATGTCAAATGTTGTTTACTTGGCTTTTGTTCTCTTGTGGTTTAAATAGGCTATAGTTATATAATACCTTCATTCCCTTTTCTATCATTTAACTAGATAAGTCAATGATATTATTAGTAGATAAAGGGAGAATCGTCTATGAAGAGTTTAAAAAAAATATGTTCTGTTGTAATATACTTCATTATATATATAGTTACTCATCAATTGGATTTACTTTAAAATGTTTCAAACACGGTGTGAACATTTGAACATTAATTACATTTGATTAAGTTTTTATAAACAATAATTATTCTAAAATACTCGAGCCTACACTTCCGTGAGTGGGATTTAGATGTAAGGTATTTTTTTATATGACGTTTACATGATTTTTTTTGACTAAAAATAATAATATCGGTCCGATAATAATAAAAACGTTAATATTTATTCATCAAATACAGAATTACTTATTACTTACATATATTTTCAATAGCAGGTACTTCTTATCCTAACGCACGTTCAAACTACATTCATAACTAACACTTTTTCTGTATTTACTTATAATAAGACACATTGCATTAAATTGTATGTACTGAAAAAAAAATTAAAGTCTGTATTTCTGTACTAGCAGCCATAAATTTCGGAGATCTTTATTTACCGAGTATGGTAATACGAGACCTAGCTAGTCTAGCTAACCAAAATAGCTGCTATGGAGCAGAAGCGGTAGGAAGTAGTTACTGCACAACTGCTCAGCAGAGGAAGACCGGGAAATGAATCAACGATATTAGGCACTTCTCCCCTAGTTACGTGCATATTTATGTATAAGTATAAGAGCCTAGATGTGCCAATGGCGAGAACACGTGAATCTTAACCAATGATTGTAGGTACGAATGGGCGGGGCTGGATGGAAATTAGAGCAGTGTGGTTGCTAAAATAAGCTTCAAAATTTATAGTCAGGAGAATAGAAGGCCATTGACTACAACATAACAAATACAGATTCATCTGCTAGGTCCCTAGGTAACCCGACGGAAAAAGGCCAAAAAGTAAATCCTTTTACGTAATAATATATATATACCTTTGGCCGTCGAAACATTTTAGACCTTGTATTGACTATGCAATTTTGTATAAGAGATAAATACTTCGAAATTATATAAAGAAAAAAGTTATTGTTAAGTAACATTGTGGCCGTTTACTTTTTTGTAATTTAATTTTTATAATTAATTACTTAAGTAGTTTTCGCTTATGCTTTGCTTTCATTTTGGCATATCTGTTGAAGGTTTAAATCCTTATATGGATTTTATTTTGAAAACTTGTTATTTTTCTGCAAAATTTAATTTTCAATAAATAAATCATTCAGTTTTTTTTACACTAATCTCCCGATATTGTTTTGTTCGCAACAATAATCGATTGGTCACTATATCTGCCCCTTTTGTCACTCACGTGTCGGAACTGCTATTTAAAAAAAATATATCAATTTTAAAAAGCAAACCATAGCAAACGTTTTACATTGTTTGGACATTTCATAAACTTATCTAAATTTATTTAGTTTCATGTTAGATGTCTGGTTATACCTTGAGCGTAGTGCGGTTTCAGAATATAAAACGTTTTAATTAAATAAATCTTTCATTCCAAGTATGTACTTATGTATTTTACGTAAGAATATAAAAAAATATATATTAAAAAAAACCTCACGTTCTCACGCAGGACTTAGTTTAATCCTATTAATTTACACTTGTTATATTTTATTAAAATTAATTATTATCGCTAATTTATTTTTATTCTGACGAGGATAAATATAAACACAAACAATGCCTCAGTACCTACAGTGCAATATTAATGGTAATACATTTTAAAATGTTTTTTAAAAAAGAAGATAAAATTATATGAACATGAACTAAATTAAAAATTAAATGTAATATTTATGCGAATAGTTTATAGTTGCTACGTGTATTTTCGTAGTCAAGCAGGTATATAATACTAATTTGCAAGTGATGCAAATTAAATTATACATTAATCGTAACAATCTCATAAATTAAATCATTTAAGACTGTGTAACATTACTATTCTATTAGGTAGTAGTTTAAAAATAACTTCTTGAAATTGGTGAAAGTTATTCTTGAGATACCCCTTCTCATTTTAACAATACGAGGCAAAATAGATTTCACAAACGTAATAGCTATTGTATACTACCTTAAATACTAAACAGCACATAGAACAAAATTCTCTAACATTACACATGCCTTGAAAAAAGAGAAAACCTGTATTTTGATCTTATTTAGACGTAACGAACTCGATCGGGTCACTTCCGACAAATCTGAAGCCATGACATTTCGCATAAAATTAGAACGTAATTTAGAGGTAAAATAAAACGAAAATGAGCTTCATAATCTAAATACCATTGTTTGAGATACAATTTAGAATGCGGCATGCAATGATTTTTTTTCGATACCAATAATTAACTAAAATATATAATAGTATTTAACTAACATGACTTTATTTTTAGATGTTGAAAAAGAGTAACTACTGAATTTCTTGCCGGTTCCTCTAGGCAGAATCTACATTCCGAACCGGTGGTTGCTTTACTTAATATATGTAGATTGTTAAATGACGATTCAAAAAGGGTTGTGCCTACTTGAATAAAGTATATTTTGATTTTGATATAAAAAAAATCTCCATGGTAGGGTTTTGTGCAGGCCCATCTGGATAGGTATATGCATGCATATATTCGAGTTTGAAAGGTGAGTGAGACAGTGCAATTCAGGCACAAGGGTATGTCCCTTTTCTTAGTTTTCAATATTGATGACGCATTAAACATTGACCAAATAACCACAATATAGAGTGTCTTCTTAAACAAACCTTTTTCAAAACATTTTGTTTCGGTGTCGTATACAGTGGTGCCTAAAGTCCAACATTAATTTAGATTTTTGTCAACTCTTCTTGGGTTGCCGAAAAAAATTAACAAATCCCTCACCCTTTCACCCATATGAGGTAATAAAGATTACAATTACTTTTACAGCAAAGTAAAAAGGAAATCGCCTTTATCTAACAGGAATAGTAATCAATTATATAAAAATAAAAAAATAACATTATCGCTGTTATTTTGGGACTATTTAACAACTTGTACAAATAATGTTACTTAGGTGTCTCCTATATATTTTTATAGTTGTGTGTTTCGTTGTTTTTAAATAACTGACTCACGATGAGACTAAGTTACGCCAAAATAGCTACATTGCTTATTAATAATATATGTATGTATATCTGTTAATAACAACGAAGATATACGAAAGATAACAATTTATAAAAAGCAATATAATATTAAACGGAGTTTTATTCAAGGTTTTCTGATACCGTTATTTGTGTTTATATCAGATGTACATCTGGGTAAGTGTACTATAAGAACGATAAATCGGTTTATAGTAACAGAAGAACTTCCTTAATTAATGGTTAGTTTTTACTTCAATTTAATTGACTTTAATTAATTGGACAAGAAACATTAACATAAAAAAATTACAAAATTATTTTATTCATGTAGAATTTAGATTACTGAGCGACAAACTTGAGTTCATTACAACATTTGTATATAGGAGGCGCTATTTATAGAAAGGCACATGATTGATTGAAGTCTAGATGTAATAAATAAAAAAACCTAATAAATATTAATTTATTTAATCTCTCTCAAAATCTTTTAAAATTTCGTGTCTATGCTGTTGAGCTAATCCCGAGTAAAGAGTCGGGTCATGGTCACCAAAAAAATAAATTATCATTGGAACTGAACAAACATGTAAAAATTTAACTCTATAAGTGTTTCAGAATGTTATATGGTAATAGAATTATCAAATGCTTAAAAGATCATTTAAATAAACTTATAGGCTGCAAAATTATATAAATGTTATACATACTATGTTTTTGCAATACTATAGTGTTTTTTTTTTATTGCTTTCCTAAAGCATTTTAACATTTTAACCAAATTCGTTAATAGTGCGAGGAACTTGTTTATAATAAGGAGTTTTTTTATGAAACTAAGTGAGAATTGAACCGAAAACCTAACATTCCCAAGCAAGTTGATTTTTGATTGCTGTTTAATAATAGTTAACCGATCATATAATATATATCATATTATATGTGTTGATTCATGTGTTCAGTGAATGCGTGTGTGTAATTACTTTAAAAATATAACAAATTAACTACGAATAAACCATTATTCAGCAAACACGTTATTGTTTATTTCAACTCCTTATAAATCGTGATCTTATAAATTTCTTACCATATGATTGAACAACAAACCGGAATTCTTAAAGATTTGTTTACGTTTAAAAACTGAAGACGAATACAATAGATGGAGCCGGCGACCGGTGAGAGAACAAAGATGTTTACCAGAATTGAACCCAATGGAATTTTTCATGCAACAAAGTTTCATATATTTATATTTAAAAAAATGTTAACACCATACGCAGCATTTCTTATTTAAACAAAAAAAAACAATAACAATAGTAAAGTAACCTCTGAATTTGTTACTTTAACTTTTTTTCCTAAGCTATCTTTAAAAAGATTATTTTATTTACTTTGGAATTATTAGTCAATTAAAAACTCTATTTAATTTTCTATAGCATACAACAATCACAGGAGTAGTAAAGATAAATAAATAATTTTGTTATTGAATAATCGGATTGAACATCATTGCATCAGCCGAGATTTTGAAAGTAATCTATGTCAACGGTCAGAAATTTATTGGCGGGTTAGGGATACATAGTATTAGGATGCGTAGAATTGAAATTAGGTTAGTACTTATAGCTAAGGAGCTGACAAGTATGTATATAAGTATAAATTATTTGCTCACGTTTTAAGTTGATAAGGATTGAAGGTCAGGCTTTAGTCAAGTTGATCATAGTCTAAGGTTTTTAGATACAGCACTTAAAAATTTGTTAAAAAAAATGGTATCAAATTATTTGCTCATGTCTATTTCTGAAGCTGGTGGTCAAAATTATCCTGGAAACAAGAGAAAAACTTGAGGAAGACATCTAGGGCTCCCATTATTGTGGGACGTAGTTATGAAAATTACAAAATAATGAGCTTTACTAAATATTGATAAATGGTTATTGTTCTCGTCGTGTCCATTAAGTTCGTCACAACTCCCGGAAAACCATAAAGATTGTTAGATATTTTAGTAATACATTTTGAACTGAAGTGTTTGAAGTTAATCATCCAACATTAAATCTTTGCATTTATATTTGTAAGACGTAGTACTTTTACTTAGAGCATAGATCAACAGTTAATAAAAACTAATTGAACAGTATGTGCTTCTTTACATTTTTTTTTCATTTCAGGCTCAGGCTCACTAATCTTTCAAACCGGAATTCAATAATACCTAGGTTTTATTGAATTCCGGTTTTTATTGCTTGTAGGTATTATGGTATTTGGCGGTGGAGTATGTGATGAGTGGTGGTAAAATCTGAAAAGGATCTTACCTTTTCAGATTTTGCCATTAGGTTATTTTTTTTCCTACGATAATACCTTCTTCTTCCCCAGAGATCATTAAACGATTCTATGATAGTTTTATTCAAGATAGAACCCTTGGGTACCATTAGAAATTAGAATTGGTATCATAATTATCTGAAAAAATAAACATTAACATACTTTATTCAAGAGGACTTTTATATTTTAAGTCACCATTGAATGACACAATGAGAAAACATATAAGTTGTTTTTGAAATATTTGTATACGTATCGAATTGAATTATTTAAACAAGCTCATAAGGCTTATACGTTTCTTTTATTAAATCTACAATAAAATGGCCAAGCATTTATACAAATTTATACCTTTTAAAAATATTTTAAGAGCAACTTCTGTAATCGTCCCAAATAAACTAAAACCTCTCAAGAGGTATACGTAAACTACATATAGCTTATCGATGAAATTCCAAGATGGTTCAATGGTATTCTCGATAGAGAGCTGAAGTTTACACATATATTTTAAAAGTAAGTTAAACAAGTATATAATTACGTTTATTAGTACCTTAATTTTAATTAATGTGCCTTTACAAAATAACATTCACTCTTTCGAATGTACTTGAAAGGATAAAATTTTGAATGCTCAAAAATTTTAAATTTGTTAGCCAGTATGTATTCTGTAATACACAATATACGAATTATATAATATTTTTAATTTTTAAAGTGATTCTATTTCGTAACCTCTTTTTAGGCCTTATTTTTTTGATTTATGTATGTTATTTAAGAAGTCATGCAAGAAGTCGTAAGTTTTGTTTTTCTTCCTAGTTTAAATTAGGAATTTTAATTATATTTTGATATATGTATAAAAATTATAATAATTGATAATTTGCAGTTGGAATGAATATCATAGTATAATTTTGAAATAAAATATTACACACTTTTCTTAAATTTAATTTATTTGCCTCAGTCTGTTTGTCTGTCTTAATAAATGGACGTTCGAACGCCAACAGATTTTGGAGAAATCGGAATGTTAAGTTGAAATTAGTACGGTCATACAAATACGTAAACTCTACAGCTTTATAATGTATAGATACATATATCTATTCTATATCGGTTGGTATATTGATTGGGTTTGAGTAAGTACCGCCCATTCATCAGATATTATACCACCACACAGCGGTACTTATTATTATTGTATCAGGAATGATTAACATTTCATACAGCGTTAATGACTATGGGCGGTGGTGACTACTATTAGGTAGTACATTTGTTCTTCTGCATACAAAGATCATAAAAAAAGTCGGCTGCCTGATAGAATGCTTTTCTGTAGATTTGCTGGTACATTGGTTACCCGCTAACGATGTTGTTGCTCGACTGATGGATGCGCTTAATAAAATATTGCCTTAATCTACACTCACGATTGAATGGGCTGACTATAAATATGATTGGACCGAATTGAACAGAAATGTACCAACCCAAAAAATTAATAAATTTTAAAACTGTTATATTTTTTAATTAAAAATTTTTGACTTTTAAATAGGGGTCTGAGATAATTTTCAATACATTTTTGTATTAAGTTAAACAAGTTTTCGTAATTAATTTCAAAAGGGCGAATGGAACAATACGCATAACAATTAAAAAAAGTAGAGGAATTGTCTCAAACAACGTGCGAAAATTTACTTTAAAATTATTATGATTATTGAAATTGTCCTAAACGTGATTGTGCACATGCACAATAATTTGAGCTATAACACATATTTGGTTAAGCATAATTTAATAAATAATGTAAGGCTGTAAATATTTCACTAAAACACGTGAAAACCTAAAAAAAATTTTCGTTACAATAACATTATAATATGGTCTAGTTATCTTAATTAATTTAAAAGCCTTGTAGATTTTATGTAAAATATGTAACCTTATATTACAGTTTTGTTATCAGTAAGATATATTTAACGAACTAATAGTACAATTCAGATTACTTGTATTTTAATTTTTTTATATTCACCTGAGTGAGAAAGTAAAACAAGTTCGTTGAGGTCAAGTAAAAATGTTCAACGTAAAAACTTTCCATCATAACATCTGAAATCCTTAAAAGTTACAGAGTTGTTTTTATTGGGAAGATTAGCACATTTAATGAAAGTATTCTTACGAAGTTAAATTAAAGTAGTACGTGTCAAAGTCCAGCGAACACTTGGAATTAACAAAAATCTATTTTGAAAAAAAAAAACAAGTCAAATGTTTATAAAACATCTATTGACGCTAAATGGATACGTGTGTTCTTTAAATATTATGTAGTTGCTTTGGGGCCCGGAATAAGAGGTCTGAAGGCAACGAGGTAAGAAATTATTTCCCAAATAAATTAAGCAATATCTTTCAGTTAGGTGTTTGAACAATAAATGCGGAATAAATTAAATTATCTCAACCAATCATTTTATTTTATATCAATCTTATTATTCTCTTTAAAAAATATCTTAAATACAAGAATTATACTTGTAGTTTACTATATTTATTTATACTACATTAAATTTGTTTACTCGTCGGAAATGGAATGGTTTTTGTTATTGTTAGACATCTTGATTGAAGCCTTTGATCTTGGGCTTACTGAAATCCAACCCTGATTATTTAAGTCACTATTGAATACCACTTTCTGAAAATTAATGATCAAGTTTCGAGATTGCATAATCCACTGGAGTCAACCTAGTAACATAAGGTCTAAGTTACTTGCTTTTACCAAATTGTTACCGGTTTATCTTATACTGAAATTATGCATTGAATAATGAGAACATAATAAACGTCGAACGCTTACTTAATTATCGAACATAAATTATTAACCTAATGCAACGCTTATACCACTTTTACTTTTTATTTAAAAATATGATAAAAAATAGTACACTTTACCTTATTAAGAGTAATATTATATTGTGCTATGGGAACTTTTGCTAGTGGTTTGGGTTCCCACCAATATACCGGTTTTTGAAGTAACAGATGTTGTTTTGTTTCTCTTAGTGTCCAATGACACGTAAAGGTTGCGATAGATAGATTTTGCTGGCCGTAGTCTCCTTCTGTGAGACTATTATGGTTCCGAACAAAACAGCGGAGAGGGACTGGTATCTCGCTTATTGGAGACGACGAAGGCGTTGTCTCGGGACTTTTGCAGTACAGACGACTAACACCCTGGGGTACGTAGATATATGAGGTGGGGGATTGGAGCTGTTTCAAGAGGCTGCCCTATCCACTAGCAAGGAGTTAGAGCGGCGAAATCATACATTTTCCCCTAGAATCACTCCACTCCACTGTCCACTGAGTCACGAGCAGATTACGCAGCATGCCAAAATGGGTTTTTGTCGATAAGAATTGGACATTATCCGATTATCCCGAGATACCTTTTAGATTAAGATAGATTTTTTATTAGTATCTGCTTGGTCTCTCTCATGCGTACTGGATATTCTATTTAGGTTTTTTTAATTATTTTAATCTATACTTTCTTGTGGCTTTCATCGGCTATCTACTGACAAAGAGGAATATTTGGTATTTTTGTGTTCCGGTATTAAAAGGTAGTACGTAAGTTTATCTACGGACACAAGATTTTTCATATTAACTCCTCCTATATATATATTCGAGATACCACACATCACGAGGTATCCAAAACTATAAGTCCGATTGAATTTGAATTCAACTATTTTTAAGAGTTCCAAAAGTTATTTGCAAAGCGGTACTTTTATTAACATTTCGTAATGAATATATTAAACTAGGCAATCTATTTTTGGAATAACATGTAACACGTTAGAATAATTTCGTTACGTATTAAGCATCCTTGACGGCTATTTTTAAAATGAAAGGCAACCATTTCATAATTAGAATAATATGTTAACAATATTATTTATTTCCTGTTAATAAAATTAAAAGATTATACAAGAAACTTTGGTTAGCTATATAATGTATTCTTTCTTTTTTACGACATTTTATTAACAGGAAATAAATAATATTGTTAACATATTATTCTAATTATGAAATGATTGCCTTTCATTTTAAAAATAGCCGTCAAGGATGCTTAATACGTAACGAAATGATTCTAACGTGTAACATGTTATTCCAAAAATAGATTGCCTAGATTAATGTATTAATTACGAAATGTTAATAAAAATACCGCTTTGGATCAGATTTTGTAAGCTGATAGGAGCCGAAATACGTTTTGCTCTAATTGATGTTTAGAATAATAGAAACTTTAGCCTCTTCCGACATCAGGGTAGGGCTTATATTTCCTGTTGCTCTCACAGACACATTACCAAGCTATTATATCAATTGAGGACAAAAAATCACAATTGAGAGCCTGGGAACGCCGATCAAAGTTACAGCATTTTATTTGTGATTTGTTCAGAGTTATGTGTTCTTGCAATGTTTAAGTATTTCCATTTGTTCCGTGTTCAGTTAAGAATGTAAGGGAGATGTCGGCAAAAAGGAAATTAAGTTCAATACAAGCCATATCATGGAATAGTCTTCTTAAGACGAGAGGATGACTTTGCCTACCTTTGATACCTTCTTTCCTCCTTTCTTGTGTTTTTTACTGAAAATTAATGTATTTTTTATGCTATGGAGAGTTTAGAAGTAGAATATTTTATTGTTAGCATGGATATAACTTCGATATTACTGCTATTCTTGATTTAAAACATCTAGTTTTTTTAAAGTTATTAACTGTCAAGTGATTAATTGTAGCCGATAATTTACAAATCTAAATTTAAATGGATTATCTCTTTATTTGAACAGTTCATGAGTACGTTCGGAAAGTAACAATTAATTGGTTATTTATACTGCAAAATTAATTTTATTTATTTTTCTTAAAGTTATATTATATTAGGATAGTTATATTTATAATTATAAAAATGAATACCTCATAAAATGTTCAATAAAACTGCACTCTACTATGCACTCTGCCATCATAAACAAATAGTACTAATTATATATAAATTTAAGAATAAAGTTTTATTTTATCATAATAAATTAATATGGATACAAATTACTGTGTGAAATAAAATATACTTCTTTACATAAAATTTTTACAGGAAATCATAATTATTGATTATGAAATTAGTTGACCATGTGATATAATTATTTATAAAATATTATACTAAACTATTGAAATCAGCGATATCTAAATAAATCAAATAATATATTTTGAATATGTATGAAGAAATTTTGACCATAAAATGACCTTGATTTTATGAGACCGTAACGAAATAAACGTGTCGCACTTCATGTAAGAACAATGATATAATGATAAGATGTCGTTGGTATCGGAGGCAGCGAGTCAGGGCTGTTGGCCGCGCCTTCAGGACCACTTTTACTTTTTAAATTTTTCGTAGAGGGGCGAATGAATTCAGTGTACGTATAGTGGTGTTCCTTTAGTGTTGTGTTCGGTCGCAACGCAAACTCGCGTCTCTTTGAGCATTTTCTCGGTTAACACGTGCGTCGATTTGAAGTGCGCCCGACTCGTCAATCGAATTGGATATTCTTTTATAGAGGTAATTATTTAAAATATAAGTATTATGATCGTTTTGATTCAGTATGTAATTTTTTTTTATTTACTTCGATCTACAATTCTATGTGTATACAGGATTATTGGTAATTCGACGTATTCCCGTTAGGAGGTAATAGGGGTGATTATTTGCGACAATTTTAACCCCCATATGCATAATGCAAAAGTGAACCATTTTTGAGTTATCACGTTTTCTTAGATTTTTTCGAAGAAGTCAAAAATGCAACTTCAAAAATGTATTTAAAAAAAAGTATAATCACTGGTTACTTGTCAATATTAAAAAAAAAAAATTAAAATAAAATATAGAACTTAACTACCGAAGTAGTCAAATTATTTGATTAATTCGGATTTAAATTCATACTTTTTTTAAATACATTTTTGAAGTTGCATTTTTGACTTCTTCGAAAAAATCTAAGAAAACGTGTTAACTCAAAAATGGTTCACTTTTGCATTATATTTTTGCATATGGGGGGGGGGGGCTTAAAATTATCGCAAATAATCACCCCTATTACCTCCTAACGGGAATACGTCGAATTACCAATAACCCTGTATATTATTATTATAAATGTGAAAATGTACGGATCGCAATTTTGTCACGAAATTGTTAAATATATTTAGTAAGTTAAAAATAATTTTACTATGTAGTCTTAAAAATTACAGTAGAAAAGCTTTTATTGATAATATATTGATAAATGGGGCTTACTACTATTATTTTTCATTTAAATAAAATGAAAAATAATAGTGAAAAGCCTTCACATAAGATTTCGGGATTATTATTTTCCCCTTTTATTATTTATGACTTGAATAAAACAAAGTCAAGGATTATTTACTTAAAATAATATAAAAAAATATAATCAAGTTTTGAACTCCGATGTTTACTAACAACGGAGACAATGAATTGATGTTCGTGAGTTATTTCAGAGCTCAATTATGTAACAAATTTATTAATAAATTTATGTCGTAATTAGTGTAAGTAAAATATGATGTAGCGAATAATTTAAAAAAGTAATACAAATCAAACATATTGCAATGTGAAAAATCTCCAACATTTCTTTAATAAATAAAAGACGTCGATAAAGATTTTAATTCTTGTTCAAGATCGTAAAATAAATAGCCCGCTAGATAGGTTTAGTGTTGCTGTTACGGAATAATAATAAGGCGGACAGGCATAGTATTTTAAACAAAGAGATTGTTTACCACGTCCGTTCGATTTTACTTTTATTTTAGTCATTATCGAGAAAAGCGGAATAATGTATATTCTAATAAGCAAAAATAAACAAGTGTTTAATTTGCTAGAATTTCTTCTAAATAGTTGTTAAAGATAGTGCTTGTTGTTTCTATTTACCATTTGAAATATTTTTATGTACTTATATTATAACACAGATACACTGATTCTAGAAGAATATAAACGGAAACGATACCTAAATATATTTGATACGTATAACAATTGAACATTATATATAATATAAAAAATATTAAAACATTTTTAGAATGCCTCATTAACATTTAGGTCCCTTGGCCTGTCACGATCATAATAATTCAGATTCAAACGCGAAACTTAAAAAAAAAGAAAACTAGTAAGCAATACGACAGTCTTTAATATTGCATACAATGTTTCAGTAGCGATGTTAAATTCTTAATATGTATTTTTTATTTGTGTAATGTAAGAATTGCTAAATAATAATCAGTTATTAGCTGATGACAAAAAAAGAATGGCAGCGAGAAACGATACGATTTGGAAGCAACAATTTGAATTATTATCGCGCAGCAATGATGAAAAATCTATACCGAATATAAACTTTGCCAATTAATAAACTAAAATATTTATAATTAATATGTCGCGAAAACGTGATTAATAAACTCGATAAATGATTATATCATTGTATAGATAGTAAAAAAGTGAGAAATTAGTATTCGTTTATTTTGATTGTCTAAAATTATTACCTACTGAGTTCCGAGGAGTAGTATAATAGTTTATTTTGTAAAATTACTGCTTACTTGAATACAGCATATTTTGATTCATTTGAATTAAACGCAAAAAATGCAAAGTCTAGTGGAAACCTTACTTAATATATAATCACAATTTTAGTTTTAATCAATATTGATCTTAATGTAACCGATACTACAGTATTAACAGATTCAGACAAACAAGGATTAGGCCTGCATGCACCGTACGCTTTAATGGGTTATTCAACTATTTGATTGTTGATTAATGATTGCTCGATTAATATATTTTGGTTATTACTAATTGAATTTTCAAAATTAAATGTCTCGAGTTCGAGATGCTCAAGATGTTTACAACAAAGAAGCAATACATACCTAATAGCAGTTGAAATTGTGTTCTAAATATATTTTACGTAGGTATATTCAAAAAATACTAATAATTTAAATTTAAACAATAATAAATTAACTAATAATAGCACGTTTCCTACTCCGCACACTAATACATCCTCCAAGAAAAACATTTTACTGTATACATGATTGCAAAGATGATAAAAAAGCACGGAAATATTAGTCGTTAATTTTCAAGCATGAATATTTGTTTCTTCAGTAATTCATCAGAATTAAGGAGGCTATAAACTTAAACTCACCTATGTATGTACCTAAATAAAGATCTACATAAGGAGAGAACAGTCCCGACATTGTATGTTTGCATGACTTTGCGCGGTGCTTTGGTAATCTTGCTTGCGCGGTCTTGCAATCGAAGTAGGAAAAATTATAAACAAACCTTAGATTAAAGTATCTATCACTTATACGTACGATCTACGTATAGATCTACGTATTTCATGCGATTTGTTAATAACTCGGGTATATTGTGCACTACTAAGAGTTTATGATTAATATATCTTTATTTATTATACTTTAATAACACTATTATACTTTACTTTTATCCACTTTAATTTTACTTCTAAAATTCCGATAACAGTTTCACCGAAGTTTAAAACGCCATTTTTTCGCATATCCATAGTGAATATTATAGATTAATAAGTAAGATCTCGACCAATGATATCGCGTCAATTTGCTGTCAAATGTTGCTTATTTGGGTTTTCTCCTGTTATAGTTTGAATAGAGTATGCGTTATATTACTTATAGAAGAAATATAACTGTTGAATATAATAATAACATGACAGACTTCATGCTTTTTTAACTTAGCCTATTATTTTTTATAACCTAATTATTTCATAATATACTAGCCATGTTGCAAAATCTCTAAAGTTTATAAGCAATGATCCGATAACACTACCGCGCCACCTATTGTATTCGTTACTGGTACAATGACAGACACGCCAGTACCAACAACAAGTGTGTATACAAATTCATTCGGGTAATCGATGCGTGATGATGATAATATAAGAATTTAACAAAAACATAACTGACTTGAAATTTTTTCTCGACATTTTAATGATATTAAATGGGAAGTAAGGTTATATTTCGCGTCAGGTTTTATTTGAATTTCCAATAAAAAAATCCAAATTTGTTCATAAATTACTCTGAGGTCTGATAAAATTAAACATTCGAATTCACAACTTCTTTATTTATATTTTTTTTTGCTATCATATAGGTGTAAAATAAAAATTAAAATGCATAATATACTTTTTCTAAAATGTTTACGGTAAAAAGTTGAAAGTTGCGAGTGACATGCTTACGAATATATCTAGTCGTGTCAAGATATTCGTCGGCTGAGCATCACTGATGTTGCATTGTAACCTTAAACACGCAGACAATACGAGTCTATACATTTATCGGACTTTTCACGACTTATTTGTTAAGGTGTAGTACACGTATGTCACTTGTACCGCGAAACGGAATCACTTTCAGTTTCATACAAATTACTAGTAAACAAGTTACTGTTGTATTAGCACAGTCAGCCATTTTATCAATGGAGTACAAAAAACAGGACATTAAACGTTCGGTGGAATTAAAAAAAAAAGTCTCAATGTCTTGTATATATTTAGCGAGAAAATATTAAGAATTTAAATTAACATTAAAATATATTTTTAAGATATGCATATTTTTATTATAGAATCGAATGGAGCCTTTGTGAAATAGAAAGCTTGGTATTAAATTTTGTCTTTAATTCTCGTGTTTTTACAATGTTTGTCTGTTTCTATCAAAATCATCGATGTTGTTATGGATACACGTTATTGTAAATATATTGTGACGCTTAAGATTACAAACAGCACTAGCTTCTCGTTTTTGAATAGTGAATATCTGTCACAGACTCTTCTCCAAACTGATATACCATATGATACGATGAAAATATTAAAAACGGCCCAAACGAGCGGCCTCAATGCTAGTTAGTTGTCAAACTTTCTTAAACGCATCTGCTGAGCTAGGTTTACCTGTAAGGGACAATAAATGAAAATTCCATCTGAGCTTTGAATCAAAAATTAAATATCATCATTTAACTTTCGTCCTATTAATATAAAAGTTATTTATAATCTTGAGTACAATTTTGACACTGAGTATGATGTTATACATGTAACATGCATGTCATATTATAATAAATGGTTACAACAAGACTTTAATAAAGACAAATCGTTGTTGTAGTAAACCATGATCGATAGTCGTAACACATTATGTTGACTTATTGTCTATTGTTTAGAATGGCCTATTAGCAACATACTGAATACTAACGTTAGATATCCATTGTTTAGAATTTACATAGGAGAGTTTAAAATACAGTGCTATGTTGGTAATATTAACGCTATCTTTTATATAATACATATTTACATGTGTTTCGGATCATCGGAAATAAAATCAAATCGGCATTATTTCATCGAATATATGAATATCGAAATTGATCACGTTTCATAACATAATTACTTAGTAACTAACAATTACTTAAAATGTTTAAAGTCAGGATAATGTTATTGTGCATTAACTACACGCGAATTATCAACACTAAACAAATTAATTTATGCATACGCTCATACACATGTACACAACATTGTTTGAGATTTTGCTATATTATTATATTTTTGTAGAACATCGCTAGTAATTATATTACGAAGCATTAAATTACGTAGATATAACGATTAAATTTAAAAGACTATAACGTATAATTGTTAGAAAAACTGTTACTTTATATAGTATTTAAAAGCATTTAAATGTAAATTATATAATCTAAATATTTTAATGATAACTGAGAACTAGTTACCTTTTTGTATGTAACCATACTATTTGTATCTGTCTAATAGTGCGATGCTATCTGTATTATAAGTCGTAATACGATTTTGAAATATTATCATTATTTAGACTTAATGAAATGAAAAACAGAGTCATTAATTATGTGACAGCCCGTCTAGATTCTGGAATAGAAAGCAGTTTATATTCAATATTTTAAAGCTAAATTTGTACCTGCCCCATTATAATTAATCTTCTGACAAGTCGATCGCTTAGGTTTAACACTCGTGCTATTAAATGGTCCAGGAGACATGGTCACAGTTGAGTAGATTATTAGCGACATGCACCCCTCAATTGGTTGTTGTTGATAATTGCCACTGACAGTTCTTCGAATGTCACGCGTCTCTGACGAAAGCTTATTAACAGTAACAATATTCATATCGAAATTTAGATTCCGCAGTAAATAAAGTGATTTCTTTAATTGTTCTATTATAATAAATATTAACTGAATTACCTAAAATATCTCTTGTATTAAACCAATTAATAAACAAACCTCTTGTTGAAACTTAATAAATTATAATTTTGAATCAACAAATCTAAACACTTTCTACAATCTAGATGTAACAGAAAAATTCAACAACTACATAGTTCTTAAGATACAATCATTTACAACAGAAAGACATTTACAGAACGATTAATTAACCTGTCTTCGCAAAAGGCATGGTATTAACAAATATTTAAAAAAAATACTTGCTACAAATATTACAATACTGTTATGGATCCAAGCGATGTGTGCCTAGTAATGTGATATTTATACGTTATACGTAATATTTTTCTTCCAAGCTTTTGGTTTGTAAATTCATTTGATAAACAATATTCTTTCGGATTTTTTTACATAAATTTAGTGCTGTTGACACTCTAGTATGAACTGCTAAAACATTAATACAACCTTTTTTTAAAGGGTATATTTTTATCTTTTAAGTTTGTTTATTTGTAATGAATAATTCGTTTATTCACATAGCTCATAATATGTCTAATACTAATAAAAGTATTAGATCAAATTTTTAACTACAAGCGGCGATTGTACACCAAAGGCATCATTGTTGTTTTGTTTTTTATTTTGATAATGAATTATCTAGCGTGACATATAAATTAGTTATCGCCTAATTTTATCCCAATATTGGGGTGAAAACATGTTAATTTAAAGAAGTCGATTCATTTGATGATATATTATATTGTATATCATCTTATCATACTTCATCGGAAATGTCTGTTTATAATGTCCAGTTCGCCAAGAAAATTAAACATAATTTTTAAGGATTTTAGACAAGAGAAAAGTTTCGTTTCATGTATATATCATATATAAAGTCGTGATTTAAGAAATTACACGATAATATTATGAAACCAGCGTCAAGGCATTCATTTATACTGCCTTTGCCTGGGTCAGGAAAACCTGTCGAGTTGCACTTTTCTCTTTACGCAACGTTTTTATACTGGTATAGATTTCCCGTTTAAACTTAAGAATTGCATTTAGAACATTTCCTAATAAGAACTAATTAAACATTCGATAATTTTGTATTACAAGAATATCTAATAGCGGTAGCGTCAGTTGTACAGCATTTTATAGAGTTAATAGGATGTGATGTTTATGCGCCGTTGTTCTGTTTTAATTGTTACCCGTTTACAGTTTTGGAAATCGATATTGATGTGTTAACGCTTAAATTATTATTTATAACACTGTCACACATATATAGATTAAAATCTCCCACTAATATTTGTTGATACCAGCTATTATTACTATTACACGTTCACATGGAGAATTTTTAATACAAAAACGGCCAATGTGAACATATCGTCATAATTATGACATATACACACTTTAGATAATTATACAACTAATTAAATTGATAGTTATACTTGCACGTGGTATTTTTTTTAATTATACCATATACAGCTACAGCCTATACTTGACATATGTTGTTGTTTTCCGGTTTGTGAGCGATTGTAAATGCAGGCACAAGGGATATAATATAATTTCCCAACTTTGGTGGGGCAGGATTATCAGATATGTCTTAGATTGGCCATGTCTATGACCACTTATGCTTGGTGATCTGAGTGTCTATATTAAATAAATAAAATAAAATGCACACTTCTGTAGTTCATCAATTTTAGGCACCTAAAATTTAACCACGGAAGGCGTATTTAATTTATACCGTTTTGGCGCTGAGGGACTGGGACGTTTATGACACCAGTTGGCTGATTTTTTTTATTTCAAATACGCCATATCTAGACGAATCAAAGCATTATATGTTCATTTCATATAATATGAGGTTATTATTATTAAATCAATTCGGAAAATAGCGGATAATGTGAATTGTTTACACATATGATGCATAATATTCGTATACAATTATGCATAAAAGATTATATTACTTTTTATGAAACAGTCTTATCTTGGTAACCTAGTATTCTCTACGAGTAATTATTTCATTAAGTACATTAATTTAGGCAATTTATTTACGCAAAAAATGGAATGTGAATACGATTAATTAGAAAGAAATTAATGAATACTAATAATAATAATGAATATGTAACAACTTTTGGTAATTAAACTGTTATTATAATGTTATAAAATCTAGTAAAGTTAAAAAAAATTGTCAAAATTAACTAAATCTTATTATTTTAAATTAAATTAAATGCTATGGTCTTGATATATTTTTTATTTATTTCATTAGCATAAAAGCTATTACATATATAATCCTATTTATTAAACCAACTAATTAGTTATTATTTAATATAAGTGACTATCTAATTTCCAATTACTTATTTTTTTAATGTGTCTATTTATATATTTGTGATGATATATTTAAATAGAAATATAATCTGAATATTTATGACTAAATAATGTTTAAATTAAATTTTGCTTAATCAAGTTCCCGGAGCAATCGGTGATTGCTACTTGGCCTTGCCGAGCCCACTGTCTTTACTATACCTTCTATTATACAATAAATTACAATTAAATAAACGAAACAGTAAATACTTTTCATATTAACGTACTTATATAATTTTATAGCTTACTATATAAGAGTAATACAAAAAGAATTATTACTTAAAAATAAATTAAATTGCATAACATCAATTAATCATCTTTTTTTGAAAACATCGATTAAATATATATTAGATGTAAAAAACAATTTGTCAAAAGGTTATCAGGTAATCTGAAATTTACTTCTATTATAAAATACTAGTAACCAAACAAATATTTGATAAGTCCCTACTGATATAAACATTAAAATAATATTTAAAAAAGGAAGCGTTATAATAACACTCATTAAAACATATATTTCCTGCTTGAATTATAGCTTGTAGTTGGTACGAAAGATTTAAAATTTTAATTGAAATGTTATTAACGCGTAATGCGAAAGTAATCAGTTCATAACGTTACAAATGAACCGTGAAACAGTTTATCCATATCCATATCAATATTATAGCGCGGCGCGGCGCAGTGCAGCGCAATCGAACAATTAAAATTAATTCTCTTTTAATTTATTCGTTCCAACCAACACTTACAATAAACCAATTATCTAAACAATAAATGCGAAAAATTGTGTTTCAGATCCTTCTTCTCCTTGAATAGATCAAGGATCTTATTTATATATATTTAGGGATTATATTAAAACAAAACTGCAACTGACAGTTGCACAAGATGACTGACGGCTCGAATGGCTTGGTGACATACAAATTGTTCTCAACTACAACAGCGGCATTGTTTATAATGAAATTAAAGTCAAGTAAATTGCAACATTATAGAACAATTCATCAAGAATGTGCATTTTGGATAAATTATTTGACTATGTAATATTATTTCGTTGATAAGTACGTCACGTATGTATATTGAATATATATATATAGTGTCTGTGCTACTTTTTGCATATTCATAATTTAATAATAAATTTGATTACATAGTAAAAGCACTTTCAATTGTTATTTTATAGGTCTCTGGTGTTTTAACTTTTTTAAGGAAATAACGATGTAGATTAAAGTTTGTATTTATTTCTTTATAATATTTAAGGCTTAGTATCATTCTATGCAAACAATATTAAAATATATCAGTAGGTAGATACAAGTTCAGTTTTTTTTGTATTGGAAATGCACACTTTAGGTAAGGGTGATTCGAGTTACATACTCTCACATCTCATAAAATGAATAATAGCACTTGGCAACTGACCTCTTATCAATCAAATTATGGTTTTAATTTGGTCATTGTCATTGTTTATTAAATTTAAAACTTTACAGCTATAAAATTAAAAAGTGATCACTAAATGCATGAAAATAATAACGATACATTTGTTTGATTTTGATTAATGTTTGCGGTTCCTTCTAAGTAACTAAATTAGATATTTATTTTTTAGTCAGATATCATTAAATATATTCCATTCATGTTATGGAAGTAGCAATCTCCTTATTATTGTAGAATGTTTTTTATAGTTATTGCAAAGCGATTGCTATCTGACCTCCATTATGTTTTCAGGGTGGCGAAATGTTTTGTAGAATAACTTCGAAGTTATAATGCAAACATTGAATCCTTATGGAGTAAAGTTACCTTATTAATATATGTATTCTTCTTGAATTTTCGTACTTATAACTTTTTATCATATGGTAAAATTGTTATGTTTTAGCGAAAGTTTACAAAACTGTTTTCTGAGAAATGGCAGAGGAATTACAAGATAATTACATTATTTAAATTACGTATAACGTTGTACGACAAGTGTTCAATACTAACATAATATAACTAAATATATATATAAATAAATCCTGGAAAATGTATTAGAAATTGTACATAATTATTCTTAACATAACTAGAACAGAGACAGCGTCTGTATTCTATTCTTTGAAAACTTTGCGTACACATAAGCCGTTTTAGTAAAATTTTGCTACAATAATTAAAATGATTAAATATCTAAGTGGTAACTAGAAATGTAATAATGAGACTCTTTTTTTTTAGATGGGGCTAAGAACATTTATACTGTGCGGCTGCCTCGCAGCGGTAAGTGCAACCTTAGAGGTTGTGAATCAATGGAGTTTGCTGCAGTTCGATTTTCCACCAGACCCGGTCTTGCTTGAAAAGTTCCAACCTGAAAACACTGTCCCGACGGGCTTAGAAGTTGGATGGGACAGGCTATACTTGGGAATACCACGTCTTCGTGCAGGTGTACCGGCGACTCTGGCATGGGTGCCCCGTTCTCTACCACCCGGTGTCAGTCCGGTTCTTCAGGTAATTTTAATATTTTCTCAGTTTGAAAATATACTTTAATAATCACGTCGTAGATATATAAACACGTAAATAGTGCGTAAAATTATTCAAGAATTGGACGTTTGTCGGTATAATATAACTTTGTACTAGTATAACATTATACTTGCCAATAAAACACTAATTATATAAAAAAGTGTAATATTATGAAAATAAAATAATAATAGTACTGTAATGGTAAAGTTTATCCAGCCGTGGAATTTGTTATATAACGTATTGTCTTAAAATCGTTTCTATATAAATACCTATACTGAATGGTCAGAGCATTAAATTATTATTATTCTAGAACAAGGTTTAATAATGATCGATGTTTCGTTACCTACTCACAAAACTTGTATGAGTTGGAACTGCTCCTTTGGTCTTTTATAAGTATTTTTTCTGAACTGTTAAGGATTATGTAAATTGAGAGAGATTCGAAAGTTGCTCCTCATTGAGGATTGCGTTATGTCACCGAAGTTTCGTTATTAATGTTTATGTATGATCAGAAAACGTACGTCGAAAAGTCAACATTATGAATAATATTTTATATTTATTTCATTTAGATTTTGGTTTTCGTAATTGCACGCCTAAAAGAATTAACGTAGAACCTTATTGACGTGACAAATATGATCGGTTTCTTATCTTTTATCATAACAATCATTTAACGAACAGCGAAAACACGAACTTCGTGGCATCGTTTAGGTATAAGCTGTGAAAATAATCCTTAAGTAAAATGTCTATAGTTACAAGTAAACAGGATCAATATTGCACCACTTTACTTTCAATAATGCGGCCACTCGGAGGCATTTACATTGTTAGTGATTTAAGTTATTACCGTTATTTTACGTTGAAGTAAATTGTTATGAGTTAAAATTGATAAAACTCTAATGGTGTTAATGATGTCTATATGTTACAAACGCTATGTATATGATTTTTATGTTAGGTATTTTACTTTCGCGCACTTTCAACTTCAAAGGTTTAATGGTATCTAGTACCAGGGTATGTATATATTACATTCAATTATTCACTATTTACGAACTAATTTTAAAATATGTAATTGTAAGTATATTATAATTTTTATTAATAGTATAAATGCGAAAATAACGCTGTATGCCCGTCTGTTACGCTTTCACGAATGAACAACTGAACCGAATTAGATGAAATTTGTCATGGAGCTAACTTGAACCCCAAGGAAACTGGTTTTTTGTACCAAAATCGACTCTCTCGTCTCGTCTCTCGCGAAGACGGACCCGAAAACTAGTATGTTCATATACTTAAATGTCATACAACATAAATGTATCGATGTACAAAACTTTCATTAACTTAAAGATATATTGTTAAATTGCTAAACTATATAGGCCCACTATAAAAATGCCGCCGTATTTTTTTGTTGGTATTTACTATTAACACTTAGTTAAATAAAAACTTGACCCTTGATCGCTATAACAAGCATTTTTTACTAATAGCAGTCCAGGCAAATTGACCGTACAACATTTATGCACAAATTTTAATGAATATTTGTATAATTATAAAAACCAAATTATTATACATATAATTAAAAAAAATTCCATTTGTGAAGTTTGTTCAATTTTTCATTTTTTTTTCTTAGCGTCAATTTATTAAAATTTAGTGTTTTCGACAAAAAAACTCGTATCATAGCTATGGGTAGGTTACACAATTACTGTCAGTGTGCGACCTCGCTGCGTGGGCGCATGCTTGTCTTACACACGAAGCAGGCAGCTCAGAATTGTCACGAGAAAGCGTGAAGGGCAGGAACTAAGGCATGGCCTTGGCGAGCTCCATTGGTGATTAAATTAGCAGCAAAGAGCATTCGCCATTTTGTGCAGTGATATTGAACATTAACTATAAGCTTTGTGATTTATATAGTTAACAAGAGTCTCGAAACTCCAAGTAATTCCACTAATCCAAGTTTTAAAAAAATGACAATTTGATAGCAGTTTTATCACAAGAAAAAAAATCATACCATAAGCATCTGAATGTAGATAAAGAAAGGTATACCTATTTATAACTTTAAGTTTACAAACATTTTATTTAAAAAAAAAAAACTTTGGCCCCATCTTAATTATTATGTTATATATGTACTTTATGTATTAAATGTAAAATAACAAATATGTTACGACAAATTAATAAAGTGGAAGTAAATAATTTTGGAAATAACAATTAATCTTGTAACCGGTGACTGAGTAACTTTTATGTTTTTGTCGTGATAATAGAGTATTGAACTCTTTACTCGAACGAAAAACGTCGTTAAACCTATTTTTAATATTATGCCATTCAGTTAGATTTTATAAATTGACCAACCTTCCTTACTCCAGTTTTGCCTTCGTTATAAACCCAAACCCTAGGAAATATGGTTTATTGTGGAGAATAATTTTATTATTTTGTATTAAACTAACAGTAATCTTTACAGATCCTACCGTAGAAAGTTAAGAAAATATATGTGAGTTTGTTTTCAATGTGGTAGATGTAGGTTACCATATTTATCGTTTTTGTGCGCTTAACAACTATATTTTTTTACATTTTGGTTAGATAAAGGTTAAGGACATTACATTACAAAACAAACGCCTCTCGATAAATTTAAGACTTACTATTGTTTTAGGATATTGCATTATACATACAAAAACAATAATACACGTGAACAAGGAATACAATCTGTTCGATATTTGAATTCAAACTTTTTATGTTGCCATATAATATTATTATAGATGTGATAAAAGATGTATTACTTGTAATTTAAATCGGGTTTACATTTGCATTTCACCAAATTTAAGCTAAGTAATTGTATATTATTTAATTAAAGTTCAATAAAACATCAACAGTTCAAGATATAGTGGTATTAATTTAGTATCTTCGGTAATCCACTTTATAGTGTACTAAATAATCTGCTGTCCTTCTTAAGAAATTTGAAAACTTCATTGTTTGAATTTTGTTATTAACGTTTTA
The DNA here is from genome assembly GCF_037043105.1 of Vanessa tameamea. Classification (NCBI taxonomy): domain Eukaryota; kingdom Metazoa; phylum Arthropoda; class Insecta; order Lepidoptera; family Nymphalidae; genus Vanessa; species Vanessa tameamea. The sequence continues at coordinate 7,341,501 of NC_087317.1, forward strand.
TTCTATTCGCCTCGCTACTTCAGTCATGGGTTCAAACGGTTCGGGCTGATAAAATGTTACTAGGATTATCTGTCGAATAATATTTAGTAGCATCCGACATAGACGTTCGCGTCAGTCGGATTCGAATTATCGTCCTCTCGGATTATGACAGTAATATAGAGTGCACTTGCGTTTGCGCACGGACCTGTACTCTATATACTTATATAGGGTCCTGCGCAGTTGTCTAGTCTCCCTTGAGATTGCCCGCCGTGGACGAAATCGGTCATGGGGTCATTTTTGTTTACTATAATAATGTTAAGGGTTTTCCTTCGAAGAAGTTAAACAACAATTAGATAACCTGTAATGTCACAAATTTAAACAAGTAGTGTCTTATAAGCTTTTCCTGTAAATTGCTTTTTAAACGAATCCTTATCTTCCTATGTAACAATAAACCAATGCAAGCTTTTCCTTATTATTAATAAGATTAAAATATATTATTAAAATAAATAACTAATATTACCAACAAGTCATTCAAAAATATGATTGATAAAAATTTTAGGGCAAATAGTTATTTGAAGAGTTAGTTTATGTATCTACATTTTCTAATAAACGAGCCTCGGTATGAATATCTTGTAGCATTATGATATAACACGAGTAAGAAACTTAATTTATTACGCCGATAAGGAAGTTCTGTCAATCAAAGCTATTTAAAGGTTGTTTTTATGTTCAATAAAGCCGTACAACTAAAGTCATTATTTTAAAATAAATCAAATTTTATATGACACTATTTCGACTTAATAGTACAAAACAAAGGAATTAGCATATAAATATCCCACTCTTGGGCTAGGGCCTCTTTTCTTTGTGAGAACGTTTTGGAGCTCATCTATCCACGCTGCTCCAGATATGCTCTCGGTTTATACGCGTATGGTAAGCTTTCATCCGATCGTGCATGTTTCCTCACAATGATTTTCTATAACGCTGGTGCATGCGATGATTAAGTACACAAATCAAGTAATTATGACACGACCTTCATTCGGATTATTGAGTTGTAACCATTTTCACCACATATGCCAATCATATTATGTATGTTTGATTATCTAAAGTGTAAGTATCGAATTTGAATAAATTCCACGCAGTTCTATTCATTTTGTTGTTTAGAATTGTAAAATATTCAATTAGTAAAATTCAAGTCAAAAATGTGAGTCCTTAAGATTGTTTTCATATCTATGTACTTATATATTCAAAAGACCGTCATAAGACCGATTCAAAATGTTCTTTCAAATACCGTGAACAGAAAAGTTTTGTACGTGTATTTTTTATTTGTCGCAGATAATTTGTATGTACGCAATGTTTACTTGAAATTGAAAGTCAGATATAAACGTGAAATTATTTAACGATATTCCATTCAAATACACTTCGCAATTATTCTTGTAACTCGATTTAAAATAGTCTGGTCTTATGTTAACAATTCACACGGCTATTGAAATTCTTTCCATTGATATATTTCTTTGTCTCGTTCATTGATTAGTATTCTACGTGAAAAATCAACTGTTTGTAAATAATTCATACGCCGTTTTTATTTATTTATTTGTGGTAATAATTCAATTTATCAGTGTTCAAAACAAATACGACGATAAATCTTTAGATTTTCTGTAAACTGTTTAAGGCTAAATGTGGCCATTACTAGAATGGGATATTGAGGTTATACATGTACTTATTGTATGTATATATGTATATGTATATTGTGTGTGTACATTTATTTTTCTCAAGTATCTGATCTACATATTTTAAGAAATAAAACAATTAAATTTAATTTTGTGATATTTAGTATTTCATCGATTATAATTATTAATTTTTGGAAGTCGTCTTATTTTATTTTTATTGTTAAAAATAACTTGAACACATAATGTATAATTATACCGTAATAATTAAGATTTATACTTTAAACAATGCAATTAATCATAGAACGTCAAAAAAGCATATCAGTTATAAGTTATAGAAAATTTTAATAATTTTGAAATAATTTTCCATCAGGCGTATCCGGACTGGTCATGGCACACAGCTGGACGTGGGGACATCAACTGCACAGGCTTAATATCTGTGTATCGCGTGCGTGCTGATCGTTGTAACAGGCTTTGGGTGTTGGATGCCGGCGTTCTTACCAGCCTTGACGACTTCCGTCGTGTTTGCCCACCAAAGATCCTTATTTTTGATATGGCTACCGACCGTTTGGTAAGTTAAAATATTGTTTACTTCTGTATACATTGTTTATTTTTTTAAGATATATTGGAATACATTTTATTTAATGTTATTTGTAGGTCTAGATCTCGTTTGTAATGTCTCTGTGATGTCAATATTATAACAATAATTAACATATACCTACCCGAATGATCAAAATTTACTGAGTGAATTGTTTACCAATAACATTAACACTACACATTGGGGACACAGTGTGATAGTAGCAAGTTAAATAGAAAAAAAGAATTCAATAATTGACTTAAATTATACTAAAAATAATTAAGGTACCTAATCGAGTGAACGTTGTAGCAAAATGTATCAATAAAGCAAAACAAAACTATTTGATTTCAATTGGGTCACAATCTTTAATGGAAATATAATAAATTATAAGTATTTAATAAAAAAACTATACACTACCGATATTATACTAAATTCCAAGTATAAATTAAATACGAAATACTTTGATTATTAATTTGAATATTTGTTTTAATGCATAACAAATATATCTATTGTTATATTTTGTTAAATAACCGAAGAGTGTGAACGTTATTATTGTTTTAAATATGCAATACGACCTTGTTTTAACGCATTATATAAAGTGACCTCCATAACGCGATATCTCAAATACAGGTTCACTGGGTAAACTAGCCTGTTTCAATTTAAAGTTTTACGCTTATTGAAATTAAACCATTACAAGGAAGTTATTAACAATTATTTATTAATTATCTAGATTTTAAATGGCTGTGAAAATACGAAACAATTATTCAACTTTACAAGTGTATGGAATTCGTTTCTCGATACACTAGAATAATGGCGACTTTTTATAGATATGTTATTCCATCGTTACAGTTTGTGGACTGTGAGAATAATTCACTGTACTGTGGGTATGTTTGGCCTGGAATTAATGGCTGGTAGGCTTACTTCATCAAATTATTCTAATTAATACGATTCGCAAACGAGGCGTTCACCTTAAAATTGGTCACGGTTAAAAGACGTTAAAATTTTACATTTTTTTTTGTTTGATGCTGGGCATATTTTATCAATAACAAGTGAACGATATCTATTTGTATTAAAAAATAATACATTCTATAAACATACGTATTACATTTTGGGACGAAATTCTAGCATTATAATAAAATCCCCCAGACATTATGAGAAGTCTAGTTAATAAATATAAGGCTTACATAATATACAATACAACAATAATTCAATAGGTAATACAAACTATTTTTAATCATAAATTTATATTATTAGCAGATACTAGTAACTTAACAACATTAAATTCGTTAACCGTATATAACAGCAAACGTCTTCACATACGCCATATATAGTTTCAAAAACAATGGACAAGGATATCGTCAAGATTTTGAAATAATTGTGAATTAAATATTTAATTGAGTATTTAGTTGTATAATTAAATTCTTATTTTGATAATAGTAGCTATCGCAATAGTTTGGTTCTTTTGTTTTGGTATTTCCTAAAAGTATAAATACTTAATTAATTATTTATATATGCCTTGATTAATATTATTTTACTAATTATGTTGTTTTAGAATATTTCTAACTAGTTTACGCTTTGCATTTTAGATATGGAGTTACAGCTTTTGTAACTCAATATCTTTGGGTAACTATGGTTTTAACATCACTACGCTTAGGTTTTTTAAAACAACAAATTAATTTAATGTTTGTTGTTCAAAACGAAAGATTTGGAATTTTGTTAAGTAATACGTGTCTAACAAATGGATACATAACTGAAGCTTACATGTATCAATTAAATCCATGTAGAATATATGATGAAAATAAAACAAAACTTCTTAAGCACTATTTATGTTCATTCGAACTCTAGAGAACTATACTTTGTGCAAGCCCGCCTGCGTAGGCACTATCTATACTTAGTATTGTTGTGTTTTCAGTGTAACAAACATAAAAACAAGGCACAAGGGACGTAACATCTTAGTTCCCAAATTCGGCGACGCATTGGCCATGGTCAATATTTCTTAGAGCGCCAATGGCTATGGGCGGTCGTTACCATCAAGTGGCCCAACTATTTTTTATAAAAAAGAGAAGATAATATTTCAATTACTAGACGGATATATGAGTAATAGTATATTATGTCTCCTTCAGCACCTGCTTACCCTGAACCCATTTATTTGTGTTCGGCGCAGTTTGTATACTGCACGAAAGAAGGCTTGATTACTTATACGGTCAATCTGCCTAACGCCAACTTTCGACTGCCTTATTCCTTTTGCTGGTGGCTTGTTTGCTTATTCGCCACCGTATGGTGATGTAGGTGGTTAAGGTACTATCGCGGTCGATTACTAAGTTAAACAAATCAATCTTTAGTTGACTAATACCTTCACTTAGACGTGCACTATTCAGCTCTGGCGGAACCATGTTTTTGATATTTTGATAATATTTCCTTAACTTTTATATCTTTGAAAAATATCCACGTACAGACACGATCAATTAATAGTATGATTGTGTGCATTTTTTTTATTGAATTTAAAAGTTGTTTTAACTTATATATCTCTGTAATGATCAATGACATTTTCTATTTTAGATTCTTATAGAATTTCTATCATTTATATCTGTTGTATCTTATTGATATGAATACCTCCGATTGAAACGTGAAATAACCTTATGCCCGTGTTCTCAATACCGTAAAATGGGTAATTGTAAATGCAGTGGAGCACTATTGGTATCGATTGGGCGTGAAGCGATTAATTCTTGTCTGTGGCTGTTCGAAAAAGCATAATTAAACGATAATTCCATCGAGTTAATCCAGTTTAAACTACATGTTTTGGTCTAGTTGATTTCTAATACAATACTCCAGGCCTTAATAAGTATATATAAACCTATTTATAAATATATATTATTTTCAAATATAAATGAAGAAAAATAAAGAAAAGTAAGGTGATTGTATGTATAGTTTTGTTAGCTTCGTTAATGCGTGTGTTTTCAACCGACAAATGGTTAAAAAAATGAAGGTGTTAAATTGAATGTAATTATAAAGAATATACAATTACACTCAACTTCCTAACTTTATGGTATTAAATAAGTTTATCGTATATTGCTTAAAACCACTGTTTATTTTATAATTGGTTGTTTAATCTAGTTGATTTTTGTATTGCCATTGTAAAATAAAATTGATTTATTTGTTCGGTTAGGAAATCAAATGTAAATGTAATGATATATTTTGTTATTGATACTTTTTAGTTTGTGGGTGTTTTTGAAGACTTTTTTTATTTAAAAATAATTTAATATCTGTTAAGGTTTGTTTGACGTATTTATTACTCGTAATGAATACAATGAATAATACATTGTCTATGATTATTATGACAAGTTAGTATCAATATATTAGATCCATGCGGGATGGACATACCTAATGTTAAATACAGTTGTCTAGAATATCGAGACTAGAGTCTTAGTTTTCATTCAGCGATTCTTTTGTGAATATTAAACAGTAATCGATATTTTTTTATATCGACCTCATTATGATTCGGTTATGAAAACCAGCAATTAAACATGTTAAATAGCGATTACCGATTGTTATTAATACATCGATGTTTCCGTAATAAACGTTCATAATTGATTTGTACATCCGATTGGAATTATGGATTACCATTAGACGTATTAATAAAACAATTCATTTGTCTTCGATTTCCAACTGACTTCTGTGTGTTTTATATCATTGGATAGGCTCTGAATTTACATAAGCAAGTCTATCTGGTTTCGTCTCACACGATGGTTATTACATTCATACTTCAAAATATCAATACTTTATATTGCTTCGGTTTATTTAAAATAAATAAAAATATAAATTTTATTAACTTTTAATTTTAACAACTCAATATACAATAAATATTTAAATTGTATATCCGGATCTGATTATAATTTTTTATACGGTTCGAGATAATTATCGTGATTGTGTTTTTGTTATTTATTCGTATTTAAGAACTATCTGTTTAAATGAAGAACAGTAATATAATATAATTACATATCCTTGATAAAAAGGATTGTAATTTCTTTTCATGTCAAGGTCATACTACTGACTCAACTTTATAGGAGTACTTACGCTAAGCCTACTAGCCATTCAACTTCTATCATATTTTCTATTGTCTTTATAAAAACATGATACCTTCTGAAGGCGTAGATAAGTTATAATATTAATTCTTACATTGCTAATAGTTTAATAAATTTTGAATTTAGCTACTCGTACGTACACTTGGCTACGAACTGTTTACGTTTTGAAGTAATCGCGTTAGCTTGAGTATTATAATAGCGAGTTAACATTATGGAATGTGATCTAACGCAGCAGTTCAATGATACTGTCGTATTGTAGGCTAACAATCGCACGGATACAGCACACCCTTTCCAATATAAACGTCCTCGGAGGTCACCTGTGAAGCAAAAATAAAATGTTCACACTTACTGCCCGTGACATTTTATTTCCTGATCGAAAATTTTCATATTCAAAAATTGTCTATAAAAACGTAATAATGTTCGTAAATTAATAACGTAAAATATACATATATACTTACACGAAACTGTATCAGTTATTTAATATTCACTTTATTTTATACAAACTATGCTTGTGAGAATGTTTATGTATATTTAGTGATGTATGAGTAATAACGGATACATAATTTATAATGTGACTATATTTTTTTTTTATGTAAATGAATACCATGCTACTGATTCATGTTGTAAAGATTTATATCTATAATAATAAAATCAATAGCTATAAATGTACAAAGCATGATGTTCGTTATAATTTAGTATGGGACATCTGTAACTATCGATCAATTACTTAAATAATTGATTTTAAGTGTATCCATATATGTTCAATGCTTTAAAACGAGGAGGCATAGACCTCTCGTAAATATTCCACAATTAAAAGGCCGAAAACATTTACAGACGGTTCCTTTAACTTTTATCGTTTCTTTTACTTTTAAATCTTATAGTATAAATTAAATTACTTTATGCCCATTGTAATAAGATTAAAATTACGAAAGCATATGTTGTACAAAAGGTCGTTTTAATAATATTGCAATAAAAACTCAGGCCGTGCCTAAAATTTACACGTTCATGCTTCGGTTAATTGACTGCACTGTGCAGTGATATGTTAGTACAATTCAATCGATATTTAATATCTGAATAAGGTTTGTGAAACTATATCTTATACATTTTTGTTTATTAAAAACAACAATAACCTAAAATAGAAATTGTAACCTCTATTGACTACTTTATTTGATACATATTTAACGATGAAATAATCATTTAGTATTAACTTTGGAAAAGTGTTGAACGACTTATTTATTACCTTGAAATACATATTACAATAATTAGGGTTTGTAAATAGGATTAATGAATGTTGTATATAAGAGTATCTATTATATATTTTTTCTCGAGTTCTTGTTGTTTTTTTTTACAACAACAAGGTCATTATTCAAGTTTGTGTAATTTTTTTATGGTCCAATAGTTCTTAAGCATATTTGCACATACTTTAATTATAATCCTATCTATAACAAATAGGTACATACGCCAAGATAAAATAGTGAGTTTTTTTTTTATTAACATTCAATTGTTACGTAACTTCATCCAATATATACTATACTATAGTTGGTGGTAGGGCTTTATACGAGTATCACCCACTCATCAGATATTCTACCGCCAAACAGCTTTGGTATTGCTGTCCGGTTTGAAAGGCGAGGGATTCAGTGTAACTGAAGGCGCAAGGGATAAAACATCTTACTTTCCACTTCATGGTTGGTGGCGCATTGGCGATGCAAGGAGTGATTAATATTTCATACAGAGCCAATATCTATAGGCGGTGGTGACCATCAGGTGACACATTTGACCGTCCGCCTATCTAAAATAAATTAATATCTAAACAAACAAAGATAGGAGTATACCTACTTTAGTTATAGATATATAAAAAGCAATTTCTAAGAAATATCAATATTTCAGGTGAGAAGTGTATACTTCCCGCGAGAACTGCTGCGTCCTGCGTCTCTCCTCACAAACATCGTGCTAGATGACAGCAGGTCATCCGCCTCCCGTCATTCCTCGACGTGTGATAATCTATTCGCTTACATTACTGACACCGTCGCCCCGGGTAAGTCATCAATAAATATTATAATTATTTATTATTTATTAGAAGTTAATATATCAAACTCCTCATTTAGAATTTATTATGATTGTAATCGAGTAAGTAGTATTTATTAATATGTAATGTGTTTAATCAGTATTGTTATGTTGCTACCGATATGTTGACATGTGGGTTACAACTTACAACTTTTTACTCAATCAAATTTAGTAAGTATGTTGGTCGATAAACATACGAATAAATAATATTTAACAATAACATTTAAAGTGTCCATGTAAAATATGCCTTTTAATGATAAGAAAAAAACAAATTATGTATAACCATTGTCAGGCACAGATATAGTTTCGTAAAAAAAAAACCAGACCGCGACGATTATTTTGTGGGCCATGCTCTCCGATTTGACTAGTTAAAAATCATCACGCTTGAAACGCAACCGTGTTGACTGTTCCGTAGTACAAGACGAATCAAAATGAATTTCCTTAAGTGGCCATTTGAAGCTGCGGTCATTGCAACTGACTGCCTCACTAATGTTTGTTGGATATTTGTGTTTGAGTTTTGTAGTTTATGAATGTCAAATGCAGAACCATCGCAAGACAGAAAACGTAATTTTTTTTATAACAGTATTTAGTACTATTCTTTTGAAATATTTAAACAATTATTTTTTTTGTAATTTTAAATGGTTCATAATCGTATATAAATCTGAATAATACAAAGTAGTTATGACTATACAGTCGAGCCTATTTTGGTTGGATAATGATACAGTATCATAGGGATTACTAAAACCAATAATGAATATGTTCAATACATACTCAGTTTAGCGGAACTATTTAATTGTATCGCGTGTTTCATACCGTCAAGTACCGCTCACGTATTGCATAAAAGAGCACAAAAAATAACAATTTCAACCGTCACATTTTGAGGCGGCATAATCATGTCTAACTTTTGTCTTTAATGTTATGGTCATTCTGAATTGTTTAATACATACAAAATCTTACATAATGCATCATTTTGTGTATGTATCACTCATATGAGTTGTATGCATTTATATCTGCGTCTTAACTGTGATAAAATATAAAGTCGTGACCAGACAATTGTTGATGAGTGAAATACTTATTGTTAATGCAAGTGGAAAATTTGTTTACGTGCGTCGTTGTACGCAAACTATTCCCAGGTGATTGTAGCGTAACAATTATTGTAGAATTATCGTTTATATAATTCCCTCATAGCTGGAGCAGAGCGGAGCTGGATTAGAAATGGTATCACGAAATTTCGCATGGGAACCGGAGACTAGTATCTATTACACTCGCATTAACATCCGGGTCTAGTTAAAAGTGACAAAACTCAAAACAAAATTGACGTGCCATAAATACTTTATCATAAATATAGAGGATGTCAATTAGTGTGTTTCTTTTTTGTTATTGTTAAAATTGCACGTGTTTTAATTACTTTTTTTATTGCCGTTTTTTAAGTAGCCAAAATAAAGTTATATCAAAATGTAATGGTATCGTAATTAACCACATAGACTCTAGATGTTTTTTTTTAAACACTCTGTTCCGGTATTACTTACAGCTCCTCAATTCTGGTTTTCGACGAGGGCCTCTTAACGCGCCAAGGAATACCCGGTTCGACAACGATGTCGATAGTCACGCATGACTTGTTTTCAAGGGCGGAGTCACTCCCTACTACTTTGGAATTCAGTTGATTCGCAAGACCTGTATGTAGGACCGTGAAAGACCCGCTAAAATATCAAAGCCTGCCCAACTACGCATGAGATATAATAGTGCATAATTGTTCGTATTGCGTAAACACATGTGCACTTTCTATTCACTCACGTTAATAATTCGATGGGACAGCAATCCGACAAAGTCGGAGATTATATTGATATAAGGCGTTGGGCACGTTACATGTTTTCCAAGGGCTAGTAGTGTACTACCAATTTACAAATCCAAGCCACTACAAAAGAAATCATTGACAGAAAAAAACATGCTATTGGATTTTTTGTCGTGTTATCTATTGTCGGTTGTATTCCTGAATCAGCAGTCTAACCACTAAATCAACAAGATGTATTAAATGTTTTACTTACATTCGTGTATAAATGTAGAATTTAGATTACTTTAATTCAACTTATTTTCGTAGTTTTGTAACAGTAGTATATACGAGTAGTAAGAATGAAGAATGATAGCAACTACAATCCAACTTGTTACTATCAAAACCAGGGAATGAGATCTATACACCATCATTGCATTTTATTTATTTCATAGCTTAAGAACAATTACATTTTTACTCAATTAGTATTTTACTTCATTATATGTTTTAAAACTAAATTAAACCACACTTGTATTTCTATTATTTAGGCAAAATATATGTATGCGTAAGATGTTATTAGCTTACATTTTATTTTAATAGGCGTCTCTTCAGTGATTTCCTTAAAATTTATCGTTACAAAAGACTATTTTTCGTAACACACTTAAATGAGTAAGGCCGTTCTTTAGCAATGCTTCTGTAAAAATAGACCATAATTAAATTTTATTTTGTTTGGTTTTATGAGTAAATACTCTCGTTATTTTAATGAACCATTCATATATTGATGGTAATTTTTTGATAATCGAAACAAAAGAAGGGTCTCTGTTAATCGATAACTTTTTTCGAAAATGATGAAAGTCTTTCAATGCGATTACGTTTAAGCAAAACAATAAATTCAAAAAGGCAATGGAAAAAGGGCAGTAAATGGTTTGATTCTTAGCTTAAAAGTATAAGTAAGCGTACGTCCAACTGACCTAATTCTATAACCACAAACATTGCGACAGTTGCAATAGTCATTTCAATGTACTGCAATATATAAGGCATGTTAATAAAATCATTTCAAAACTAATAGAGAAATAACTTCTGATGCCACAAAGATCGCCAAATCTGTCACACTGATTAGATATGGATAAATTATATTGGACCACGATGGCCTTATTTTCTACTGTTATAGAAATTCGTGTTAATAAAGCCGTGGATGACATATTTCCTAATTTTTGATTGATTCTAGTGTATACAAGAAGTTAAATATACTTATTTTGTAGTTTTAAAACTAAAATTCAAGACTAGCAACAATTAACTTCACTTTAATGCGTATGTTTCACTGTTTAAGTCAGCGACGTGTATCGAAAGTCTGCTTTCTCCGAAATAATTGCGTAACTGAAAATTGTAACAGCAACGGCCGTGTGGTAGTTAATTCACTTAACAGAGTGACGAGGTCAGAAATCGAGCATACTGAAATATGAGGGCAGTCATAAATTATGCGTTGACACATTTGATTACTAAGCAATTACAGTATTGTTTATACAAGAAAATATAATAACCGAAGATTGTACTCTTGAGTTTTAACGTTGATTGGGAGTTTGCTTCTGTTTTTAACAACAAGTGTATACAATAAACATATTACTTACTACATTCATACTAGTGATTTTTTAATATTGATATTAAATCTTTTTAAATTTTCTTATTAATATGTAAATTCGCTTATTAATATAAATAAAATAAATTAAACATTGTACCTAAATAGTTTCCGTCCGCGGGTTCTACTGAGTGTGAAGGTTTGCTAGTGTTAGGAATAAAAAGTACCCTATATGATATTCCAAACGATAAAATCTATCTCCATGCAAAATTTCGTCCAGATCTGTCACAAACATCCGTCCATCAAAATATTCGAATTTATAATATTAGTAAGATTAACTGTATACGTTCCAAAACAAAAACATTCTTGTGATTTTGAACATTATCACCATGTAAAACACAATGTTTATTACTTTTTGTTAGTTATATAGTTTAATTACCTATTGTTTGAGTTTATAAAGTTAACATGAAAGTTAGAATTGACTATTATTATTTAATACTATATCATAAATAAGTAGCACTATGTTTTTATGTTGTTTGTCTTTTATTATATATGTCATAATTATTTAAAAAAATACTAAAGATTGTTTGCAGTGTACTTAATTATTTTTTATTAATTCCCCACAAATATGCATGTAAGTGTTACATCAATAGCTGCTTGATTTAAAAACTTGGTTAGTAGATAGTCAATTAAAATGAATTATTAGTATTTAATATTTCGTTATGAAATAGTTCATGTTACAGAATGATACAATTTGTTTGTACAGAACCAATTGTAAACGTCTATTATAAATTATAACAAGCGAGCGAGTCAAATGATAAAATACTTGGACTGGCGATCATTTTTAAGAATTAAGTTAGTTTGGAAACGCTTCTATGTTTGTGTCGAAGAAAAAAAAATCTGCTGGGAAATGGCACTCGTAAATTTTGAAGTTTTAATATTCTATGGAAAATATTACTTATATTTTGTGTTCATGTCAATACGTAATCGACGCAGACGGGCTTTATCTCAGAATTAATACATATCAATAGTCAGCAAACGTATTGGATATAGTAAACGCTTTGATTATTTACATGTCGAAGCGGAAAACGTGGCGAAAAAAAGGCCAACATTTGGCCACTAAGTTCACGCATATTATTAAAGTAGTTTGACTTTTGGCGAATGTTAAGCATAGCTGTCACGGACGCCATGATAATGAATTAAACTCATTTTAGTTCTTTTGTAGTGTGACACTCTACTAGACTACGACTTCACACATCTAGATATATAAATAATCTAAGAGTAAATCAATATGCAATTAAATATTTAATTCAATCTTGACTATGTCACACACAATTTTTTTTAACTTTTGAGTCAAAATGATTAAATTAATAGCAAAAACAACGTTCCTCATCAATAGTATTAGTTATTTCCTCGTAGGTGAAACGAAAGGCAATAACAACAACTATGTTATATATATTTTTTATTATTAATCGTTTATATTTTTTTCACTCCGTTATCTTTTACCGCCTCGTTGCTATAGCGACCCCGTCTTTTCTTTTCTGTTATCGGTTGCCATGGGCGACAATCCCTTTTGCATAATTGTTAATGAGTAACGTTCGGAAAAGACTGGGTCGGCTATTCAATTCTAAGGCTTGGCTTGGCTTGGCTTGGCTTGGCTCGGCTAGGCTTGGCTTGGTTTAGCATATAGCGTTACAATCGGCCATCCTGTAACAATTGCTCCCGCAATGGGGCACACAATGTTGATTAGCTTTCTAGTAAATCAATCTTGATCTTCTGTCTCTAGTTGGTCACCATAGCTGCTTGCACTGTCAGATACAGAAGCTACACTACGATAGGGTCAGAGTGAATCTGCAGACACCAGCCCAGTAAAGTTTTTGTAACCCCCTTAAACCCTACCTGTCCTATATCATCATGATGCATTTGTACAATTTTCCACCTAGCTTCTCCAGGCACTACGAGTCTATTACCAGTGAACGCCTTCCGATATAACATATCGTCTAACAGCACATAATTATTAACAATATCGGGTCCTGCTGATCCGGTTTTCAGTTGATCGATAATATTTTTCAATTTATCATCCTGATATTGAACAGTATAAAACCAATTAGTAACTTCTAAGCGATTAATATTTACAGCGTCAATTGGATTCCTACTAAACGCGTCTACATGTTTCATGCGTTCGCCGGGTCAATATTCTAAGCTAATATCATATTTACAACCACCATCTTGCGATGCGGGGAATCATGTCGCGTTTTGTAAGAGTGGCACGGACAGTGGTACAGTCTGCGACCACCTTTACATGTTTGCCCACAGTATATACCCGAAACTTACACAAGGATTCAACAACGGCTTGTGTTTCAAGCTCATAACTATGATACATAGCTTCTTCCTTAGACGCCACTCGGCTAATATACATAACGGAACGCAAGGTACTATCGAACTAGTGTTGTAACAATATACCTGCTACTCCTAGTTTGCATGCATCGGTATGTATTTCTATATTTAAATTTGGATCATACAAAGCTAAAACTGGCTTGGAGCACAAATGTTTCTTTAACTTACTTGCTTACCACTCCATGCCCACGGCACATTTTTCTTAGTTAATTCCGCTAAAGGTGAGCTATAACTGCAAATTTATATATAAATTTTCGGAAGTAACTACAAAGACGTATAAACCGACGTACTTCATGTATATTCCTAGGTTCAGGAAATTTTGAAACTGCCTTTAACTTTGGCTTTGCTGGTTGCAAACCGTCATGTGAAATTTCATGGCCTTAGTCACTTAGTTTTGCAAAAAAAACAGTATTTATATTTAATTTTAAATTTTGAAATTAAATTTTGCACTACAGATGCTTACATTTTTATACCGGAAGTAAAATTTGTAGAAGTTAGTGATTACTAACTAATCATCTAAGAAGGTAAGAATCTTATTTGCTGAAACGTCACTTTATAAAGATTGTGACATTTGTGTACAGCGTATCGAATTAACTATTTTATTGATCGTTCGCTTAAGACTGAAGGTGCATTCGCTAAACCAAACGGCACACGCAGATATTCATAACAACACTGTGGTGTAATAAAAGCAGTCTTATGAGTGTCTTCAATTAACAGTTGATGATAACTTAAGAGTCATATCAAGGCTCGTAAAATATATTTTACCGGCTAACTTTGAAATCTGATCGTCAATATTTGGCAAAATATATATTTCTTTTATAGTAATAGCGTTAAGAGCACGATAATGAACACATAGCCGACTATCACCGTTATTTTTCCTTACTATAATAACTCTCTAGTTATTATAGGCATATTTCAACTCAAGATTATTTGATGATTTCCCCATACTGATTTCAACTATAGCTACCCACTATATACTATTATTATCTATGTCATTCGTGAGGAAGATGGAGGCAGACGGAAATGTAGAACCATATGAATTTAAAACTTTAGTCCTTAAATAGTTTGGCTTATGGTTGGGCAAAACATTACGCAATTTAGATAGTAATGGCTTGGCTGTTCTTACCCGGCTTGGCTAATTGGCAGATTCAACACAGCTATCTGCTCTTTCTAGAAACTCGCCTGCTTCTCAATTTTCGTTCTTAATACCAGTGTTAATAATCTTCAAGTAATCCTCATCGCCTCGAAGCAATGTTGCTGGTACTGAGTAGGACACTTCTTGCAGCTCAAAATGACGCGTTGTTGTGCAGACATTATTTCCTTGGGAATTGCCTGGAACCCGAACTTTGATGATAGAGGTACCAGGTGGTAAGGATTATTTGTTTGTTGTCACCACCCTAAATTTCTGGCCATCTTCAATCGCCTGTCAATCTGTGTTATATGTGCGTTACATTTTACTTTACTGCTATCGATTTTCAGGTAAATTCTATGACACCGCGACTTCTTAGTAGGTCTCTAGAAAAATTTAGAAAAATACTTGATGGTGTAACGTTAAGCGTCAGTATATTAACAATTTGAATGTTTATATCATTCACTTGGTTTCCCTTATCCATATATGATTTCAAAAAAATCCGTTTACTCTCACAACCTTTTTGTAAATCTCGTTATAATTTTGCACTAGTTTGATTTCTTTAATGTTACTGTTCGAATCGACATATGGTTTATTTTGGGTAGTTAAAGAGGTAGGGCAGCGATATGACCTTGTAAACCACACTTAAAACAAAACCGTTGATCAGGTAATGAGCAATTTCGTAAGATGTGTCGAAGTCTTCTTCCAACGCGGACAGGGATCAAATTCAGAGTTTATCTTCTTGTCCAGGTTTGGCAACTGCTTAGCATCCTTATTCGGCTTGTCCTTTGCTTCGAATATAGGTGAACGGTAATCGCGAGAGCACAAAGGAAACCCTCGTACAATTCATCCGGACGCTGGCATTGAAATGCACGTGCGTTAGATTACAATGAAGATGTTAAGCCGCCTCTTATTATGCATAAAACGCTAGCGGTGTCAGATAAATTACAACGAAAGCACATTGCGATTGAATCTTGATAATATTTAGTCATTGTTTCATTCGGCAGTTTCTTCCTAGTAATCATTTCATCAAATAATGCACTGAAGTCACGTTGTTTGGGAAAAGCTCTAACAACATACGCTTTCATTCGTCCCAGGTAGGTATAATTCATCAAGACGATTATACCACTTACTGGCTTGACCACGAAGTTTATCTCGTTTACTTTGTCACTCCAACCGTGAATATCTCCTGACTGGTCAATTTTTTTTATCCAAGCCGTTAATGTACAATCTTCTCCTTCGGGATCAAATTCTGGAATAAGAGACGCTGCACGATGACCTTCGAAATGACTGAGTGATAAGAAATCTTGATTGAGTTCCCGTATCGCCCTATCAACTTCGTTTTCTAGTAAATATTTCAGTAGTTTTCTAGCGAGCGGTGGCGGTGATTCTTCATCTTCACTAGAATCATTTCGTTCTTGCCTATGCCACCCAGGCGGACGGATTTTATTGCCAACAAACTCGTTAGGGCGATTACGTTTCATATCCCACTTCTGAGTGAAACGAAAGGCAATAACAACAACTATGTTATATATATTTTTTATTATTAATCGTTTATATTTTTTTCACTCCGTTATCTTTTACCGCCTCGTTGCTATAGCGACCCCGTCTTTTCTTTTTTGTTTTTGGTTGCCATGGGCGACAATCCCTTTTGCATAATTGTTAATGAGTAACGTTCGGAAAAGACTGGGTCGGCTATTCAATTCTAAGGCTTGGCTTGGCTTGGCTTGGCTTGGCTTGGCTTGGCTTGGCTCGGCTAGGCTTGGCTTGGTTTAGCATATAGCGTTACATAGGTCTAGTTTCTAGGTAATAATCAAATTCAGTGTCAGTCTGTACTCAATTATTAGGATTTGTTTATTTTAAGTATTTATCTGTTTGGACATTGATAGTGGAGACATTTAAAACATAGCATAGCCGTTAATCCAGCGCCGGAACACCTTCCACTCATCGGACCCGTTTTTGCACAGACACATACATACATTACATTTTCCACCAACCCGCATTGGAGCAGCGTGGTGGAATATACTCCATATTCTGCATATTGTATCAGTTCCCCTCGAACCACCGTGGTCGAAATCAGTCTATAGGATTTACTTCTTACTATGAATTTAGAACAAGTGGTTTTTATGTTAAATTCAAATTTTGTCGGTCAGTTAAGGGAATCATATAAATTGCAGTTATCATGACATTATATTATTTCAGGTATTATCGTCTATGATGGCAGAAGAGACAATGCTTGGCGCGTAACCCACGCATCTATGTACCCCGACCCCGACCTCGGAGAGTACGATATCGGCGGTGAAAAGTTCACCCTCATGGACGGCGTTGTCGGTCTCGCCCACTCTCCTGCCCAGGGATTACTTTATTACCAACCTTTGGCTACTGACAGGTAACTTTTAACTCCATAAATAATTATCTATGAGGTAGTGAGCCAGTGTAACTACAGGCACAAGGGACATAACATCTTAGATCCCAAGGTTGGTGGCGCAATGGCGATGTAAGGAATGGTTAATATTTTTTACAGCGCCATTGTCTATGGGAGGTGGTGACCACTTATCATCAGTGGCCCAGATGCTCGTCCGTCAACCTATACCATAAAAAGAAAAAGTAAATAATATAAAACAAGGTATATATATACAACCCGTAACAAAATACATATAATTAATTTAGAAGCGATACGCGTTGCTATGCTTGTAATTACAAGTACTTTATTTTTAGACAAACGGTAGAGTGAACTTAATAATATTAATTAAAAACATTTTTTAGAAAAATTTTTTAGCTAAGTATTTCGTATATATTATAGTATAGTTTTTAGCTTTCAGCCTGATCTTTCTGTTATTATGAAAATTAGTGATACAGAGCTATTTTCACCCTAATTGTATTTTGGATTTAGATTGTGAAAATATGCCACGTTAAATTGAAATATAACGTAAACAAAGACAAACGAAACGCTGAGGTTATAACTCTAGTAATATTTTATAACTAAAAGTTAATCCTTGTGTAACTATCGTGCTTTGCATGTTACACAAGGAATTCATATTAATTTTGGAACTAATATGTAAATAGACTTACCTTATTAATTGATACAAAAACGTACATAAGAAAATATCAAAATGAACAAAATAGGAAATTGGCAAAATAGTTGGTATTCTCTTTCATATATGTTTATTTTAGGAATTGTATAAATCTAGGTACATTTTCACAATTTGTATACCAATTATTTACATATAAGAACACGCAACTTATACTCGGTTTCAATATTATACATTTTAAATTATTCAATTGTATACTCTTGAAGAAATTAAATTACATATTAAATAAAAACATTATTTTCAAATTTATACATTTATTTCTAGAATATTCAGCGTATCCACAGCTGTTCTTGCATCCGGTCCCCCAGCAGAAGGAACTGACTTACCGGTTAATCTTGTGGGACGTAAATCTTCCCAAGGTCTTGGTCTCGCCGTGGATCCGAGGGACGACACCATAATCTTCAGTCCAATGTCAGAAACAGCAATAGCTGCCTGGAATCCTATTACAAACTCACACAGGTACAGAATGGTGTTTTACATTTACTAAATTATTCTGATTTGGTTCATCGACTCGTTCCCATAATTAAGTAGTTTATTTTATAACAATGATATTTTTGAATTAACTTAATATCGGATAATTCTTAATTAAGTGGTCGGAAGGTTATTTATATGTATAACCATAATTTTATATCGATACTATGTTATTTATATCCATACTGTACATACATGGGTGTAACCTACGTAAATACGGACGCATATATGTCGATGGATAAAAAAAGAATGATTGGTATTTGAATCAATTAAATGTCTATTACGATTTTTCTTTTAAAATATGTTTTATAATAGATTATTTTTTGTTATAAAAATACCATATAATAAATTAATGTATGTGGTTCCACTTGAAGAACTACATAAATAAAACTGAAAATGTAGGTGTAATATTTTCGTAAAAATATCGTTAGTTATATTTACTTTTTATCAATCGACAAAAGTAATGTTGGATTTGCTTAAAAACTCTTTACTCATAATACTTCAATAACTTACTCCAACGCTATAGCCCGTACCTATAGCGCAGACTAGTGTTACATATTTTTTATAAATAAAATAAAATGTGGGACAAAATATCATGCCATTCCTATACTTAATAAAAAAATACATTCAGTATCGTTTAAAGAAACCTATTTTAACATTAGTATAGACAAAACAAGCAAACTCCATAGCATCGACTGAGAGTATTTTTGTATGCTTGCAGAGTGCTAGCTCAGGATGCAGACAAACTGCAGTTCTGCGCGGAGGTGCGCTGGGTGGAGCGCGACAATGGCGCTGTATGGGCGCTTTCAACGCGCTTCCACAAGTACTTCAAACGATCTGTATCGAAGCATGAGGTAATTCATTTTTATAGTGTTACTCGATATCATACTGTATTTCAGTTCTACTATGACTGTACTATAAAAATGGGCAGTTTGTAACATACAAATTGAATGAAATACACTGTTGATACTAAATAGACGAAGAAATCAGTTCGAATGTTTTTATAAAAACTCTGGAATTATGTTATTTATACAACTTAAAACTTTTACAAGTGAAATAGATAAGAATAATAATCAACGAAAATTTTATTACGCTATTTTGTTTGTTCAATTATTATATAATACATAAAACATAAAAAATGTTATTTAATACAGAATCATTTTCATATTTACTTCTAATTGTCATGGTTACGAGACAGTTTATACGTAACATGTTTCCTATTTTATTTGCATCAGACTCTGTGGATGAAATTCCATCGTATTACAACCTACGAGGTTTATATATTTAGATATGTAGGTCTATTGGGAATTCCGTTCAAACGGTACCAACTAGTTATCAAATGAACTTCGTGTGTATTAAGCGCACGGGTAATTCGAGAACGAATTCAATAACTCTTTATCTTTTTAATGATATCTGCATATTAACAATAATTTAAATATGCTCTGCGATGAACATTTTTATATAGGGAGGAAAGGGCTAGTTTTGTTTAACTGATAGAACGAAATGTAATATTTTATAAAATTTATAGTTCCTGGCGTGAATATGCGAAGTATTAATAGTCAGTTATTTTTTATTTTGGATCAAGTCATCAACTTTTATATGGTTATTAAGCCAATCAATTATAATTAGTGTAATGTGTTTTTTAACACATGTGAGATGAAACGTGTAGTATAAGTAGAATTGTATTGTATTGTAGCGTGATAAAGACACAATTTAAAATATTGTTCTTTGTAATTTTAATATATTACATAATCGATTCTTAGCTTTGTATAATATGTTATCAGACAGTAGCGTTAATATTGCAAATATAACGTTATCGTTATTTTTTCTGTACACGCAAAGTTGCTTCAATTGGAAAATAAATATCTATACCGACTGTCCATAATTTTAAGGCTGTTTCGTAAAAAAACTAATGAGTGTAAAAAAATAAACAGTTTCTGTACGAGACATAGTGTTTTGTAGATTTTTAAAATGATTACAAAAATCAGTTAGCGTATAATAAACCTTGTCTTCAACATATAGACGCTAATATCTTATAGACAAGTTACGGCAACCACTAAAAAAATCTCTCAGTCGCAATCAGACACCTTGGCATGTAGCATTCCTCAAAAATAATTCGCTTGACGCTTCTCCAACCAGCACCATCTATCCAGGAACCGTCGAGATGACTATATCTAAAATAAATATACTTTATTATTGTCTTAGTTTTTTATGTAATAAGTAGGCGGATGCGGAAATGGACCACTTGATGGTAAGTCGTCACCACCGCCCGTAGACAAGCCGCTGTAAGAAATATTAACCAATCCTTTCATAACGCCAATACCAACCTTGAAAGCTAAAATGATATCACCTTACAAACCGGAACACAACAATAGTAAGTATTACTGTTTGACGGTAGAATATCTGTTGAGTGGGTGGCATCCACCCTGCCGGGCTAGCATAAAGCCCTACCAAGTTATTATTTAGCAGTATGTTTTAAGATTAACTCTTATTTGCAAAATGTAATAATACTTACTATAATTATACATTGTGCTTAATTCCAGATCAATGTACGCTTAGTTCGTGTCGTGGAGGCAGGTTACGGCGGTGGCTACGTACCTATTCAACCGCACGCGCTTCGCCGATCTGCCAACTTCACTGCCTCGCTCTACTGAACACTGATATATGAATAAAACCAATACTCATTTCAAATTTCGGTTTATTCAATAAATTAGCAAACGGCTTCATTTCTTATATTCAGGCGTTCGGTTGTTATTCATGAAAGCAAAGAACATATAGCGAAAATGTGTTTGATAGTGCAAGTAACAGTATGAGTCCCAAAGGTATACAAATATGTTTTGCTGCATATCGGGTCGTTGGGTTGTCGAACATTTTTTTCTAACAGACTAAGTATTCGTTTCCCACCGAGCACTAAGTCAATTATAGCCACATTGAATTGGAAAAGTTTCGAGGTAGGGCTTTAACGCTAGACTTTCTATCAGCAGTTAGTCAATAGCCCTGTGATGGCCCAGGTGTTAGAACCGTGAATAGATACGTGAATCTTAACCGTTGGTTGCAGGATCTAACCCATGCAAGCACCATTTAATTTTATGTGCATAATTTGTATTTATAAAATTTGTCTCGTGCTTGGCGGTGAGGGAAAACATCGTGAGGAAACCTACATATATCGAATGGGATTCTGCCACATCCGTTGCCAAGAATCTGCATTGAAGCAGCAGAACCATACTTTTTTCTCAAATGGAGACTTTAATCCATCAAGGGACGTTTGTGAGATGTTACTTTACTTTGCAAATGCACTTGCTATATTGTTATGTAAAATAAAATGTGTTCATTAAGTAATAATAATTCAATATTAACCGCTTTTATTCAATAATTTTGTATATATAATAATAACCGAGCGTCTTTCGTACTCTAGTTGTAATGCTACAGACTGCAAATTTGCTATAGGGAGAAAATAATTTTAGATTCAATATAAAGGTTGTACATTTCAAATAAACTATTAAATATTTCTTTGAATAGTCTGATGTAATTTTTTATATACATGTATGTTGTATAACATAAAATGTTCACAGCTGCGCATTATTAAATATAATGATATTTTACGGCATCAGTATACATGCAGTATTTTTTCTTTATATTTAAATAAAATCTATGACGAATCGATTCTGAATTGTGATACTGTAATATTATTCATGAAACTTGTTTATCTTTCGAATTTAATTACATATTATTGCAAATATTAAATGCAATACGTGTATGAGTAAATGTAAACTGTATGAGTAAATGTAATGTAATGTGCAGAAATACAAAAACATTTTGTATTATTGCTGAACAACATCGTAAGCAGTTTTTTGTTTCTCGTTTATACACCATTTAATTCTATTCGAAAAACGTGTGAAGGATTTTTTTTTAATATGTATTATAAGTAAACTTTTTTGTTTCGTCGCTGTGAATAATTCAAAACAATGCCAGTGTTTAGAAAAGTTTTCTAGGCTTAATGTAACTAAGTTTAACATAGTTTAATTAAAATTTATAATTATGCAGTCTGTAGTGGTCTTTAGCCTATTATATGAAAGCCATAAATTATATTTTTAGGTTCTAGTCTTTTTTGGAATATTGATCTTTTAAAACCAAATCTACTCAATAACAAATTCTCACTTCTTCAATTGAAAACCAAATTATTAACACTTTTTTTGACATGAATTGTCTGTTTTCATTTAATTTCGTAAAAATAATAATCTTACAATAAATAAAAGTTACTATCTTTATTAAATTTCAAAATAATCTTATCTATATTGTATGGAATAAGACAAGTTACCTTAGACGTACCGTTTAAGTTACCGCTGCTTAATTTTAAGTAAGATAGTGAGTTAACTTATGTATAAATGTAAACACATAGTATAAATTCATGGCGATTTGTATAATATGAATATTTTATGTTTGATCGAGTATACAAATTTTTTTGAATGTATTTATTAATATGTAAAAATCATTTTGTACTTTTATAATACAATAAAAGAGCCAAATGTTTTTTTTGTTTTTATTTTCTTTAGACATTTATTATATTATAGATTAATACAATAAAATTAATTGTAAATTTCATCTGGTTATTATAAAAATTATAATCAAAAATATACTATCTTCAAGTACGCTACAATATATACACATGAACAAAAAAAAAAAAATTTTTGTTTCGAGCAGTCGTGTAAAAAAAAAGTTAATTGATTGATAATATGAAATATTAACCCTTAACCTCTTCTAAAAATAAACCTTGCATATATTTTGTAAAAGATAACAAACAATAACATCCATCTCGCCGTGATCTATTGTCGTACTATCTTCGGTCATAAGGTATTTCCCGCAACGAACGTGTGTGGTTCAATAACGGTCGTGAGTTGATTAAGTGTTAAAAACCCAAGATTTTTCCTCAAATCGTAGGTCTAGTTTTCATATAAGAAGATATACACATATGTAAAATAATTGTAATTATAATCTAATTTTCTAAAAATATCAATAAATATTCATATGATTCTGTACACGATTATACAGTTTATTTTTCATATGAATTTAAATTGCATATCGAGGATTCACGGGCCATTTGTATTAAGCGATATCCTGGCCGATATTGAATTATATATGTACATACATATTTGGATATATATTTTTCTGCGTCGCCAGAGTTCTGCTTCGTGACGATCTGAGCACTTTTTTGTCGCTTAAAACTTCGGTTATCTTGGTATAGTTTGAATTCGATAGGATTGATGCAAATTTTATACAATTTTAGAAGAGATGGACTACACTACAAAGTACTACACAAATAAAGTAAGTGATTTTGACTTAATCGGTTTTTCCTGATACAAATTACGGAATTTGGCGTTTGAATAATTTTGCCTGCATCTGAAAGCCACTCTTCAAAACATTTAGCCTGTACCCTATATCCGTACCCTAATGTCGCTTAGATTTTTTATCCATAATTTAATATTAATTCGAATAAGCGCTTAATATCTTTAATCCGTTTTCTTTTTACAAGGTGTTTTATCTCTTTTTCTTAAGTCAATTCAATAATCATCTATCACACCAGACATCTCAAAAGTGTAACTGGTAGAAGTTAAAATATTTTTCCTATACAAGAAATGGGAAAGCTATGTTCTTTTAATACAGACAACATTTTATATGAATCACTTACTCGTTGTCGGCTAAATATAAATTAATTTTATCGTCGGCTCCTTTGAACAGCATTGGTCTAAGTACAGGCGAAAATTTATTTCGATTATTAGTATTTTTGGAAATCACGTGTGTGTCAAACCGGGTTGCGTTCTTAAAATTGCTCAACAGGCACTTTCTGAAAATTGCACATGTATATGCGTCGACCTCGTCGACCTCGTCGTAACAAAACTCGTATTCGAAGAGATCGCAAAGACCGTCAACAACACCTCAAAGGCTTACTGTAATATGTAAACGGCGAATTGAATGTTTAACCTACGTTTTGGGCTGTATAAATGACAGAAGGCAAGTGCTGGTAAACTTCTTTGAAGCGCAGGGTCTTTGTTTGACGAATTCGTTGTTTCAAAAAAAACCCCAATCCCGTAAAGGTGACGAGGACCGAGTTAGACTTGGTCATTGTAAACAAAAAAACAAATATTTAAAGATGTCTAAGTAATCAATGGTTTATTGTTGGAAGGCAAGTGTAGTCGTCTTGTTTGAGGCACTCTAAATATCGACTTTAATTTCAAAATATCCCGAATTATAAAATCTATTGTCCGACCTACAATATTCCAAGCTGATCAATTGCTGTTCCTAAAAGTTTCATTTGGAATATCAAAATCGATTCACTAATAAGGAATTCGAGGTAATATTGACTAAAAAATCGTTACTAGTCACAGAGAAGAGACAGCGCACCAAACAAGATAACGACAAAAATCGTTTTTGCCAGATAGGGCCTTAAACTGAGCCTCGGGATGTATTGACTTTGCGATGTCAGAAACTAGCTGTTATAAGTTAACCTTTACTTCTCGTGACTATACAATATTTTTACTGTTTCTTTAAAATAGTTCTGTTTAATTAAAATGAGAAAAATAATCGGAAAATGTAAATTCTGTTTCTTGCCAGTTCTTTTCAGAATATTATTCCTTTTCGAATCACAACTTACTGTCTAAGAACCTTTATATTTAATTTATCTAGTAGAATTACGATTCAAAAGTTTTCTATAATACATGTAGGCGGACTGGCAAATGGGCCACCTCATAAGTGGTCACCACCGCTCATAGACATTGGCGCTGTAAGAAATTTTCACCATTATGATATGCTTCTAAATGGTCTGGTTCATTTAACATTTAACCGACTCATCAATTCATTATATTTTTGTTTTTCGGTGGAATGGCCATTAAGTGCGTGGTACATATTTTAGATGGCATATAGAAAGCTAAGATAAAATCTATATATTTTTTGTAATTGTTTTTATATATATTCTGCACCTGTCCTGCTAATCTTAACATGATTACGACAAAGATACTCAAGCAACCCTCTTTGCTAAGTGTAAGAACAATGTACCATTTTTCAATTTACATCTGAAAAAGTAGCTTATGTCCTATTCCATGATTTGGCTTCTATGCATTTCCTTTAAATCAATTATCACAAATAATTGAAGGGCAATCATCCAAACAATACTAATTTGACGATTATATTTAGTCAGACATGCGACACGAATTTAATAGGACCAATATTTATACAGCTTAAATTGATTTGCCTCGTGAGTTTAGCTTGTCTGTTTGTCTATCTGTAAATCAGCAGATCATGAGGATACTGGGTTATAATATTATTAGAAATCGGAAGCGGGTTTAATTTTTTTAAAAGTACAATTTATTACCTAAAACTAAAATTTGCAATGACTTAAACCGTTATTGGAAATAAATAAGACAAATTCTTTCAAAATTAAAACAAATAACAATCTAAAAGAAATGACAGAGTCTACATTATGACCCACGTCTATCTCGCTCGACGGATGCAAACCGAAAAAGAGGCGAGAGGCGCCGGTATTCAGCCGCTTATGTAGCAACCATCAACATAACCCCTTAACCTAAGAAATGTCCAACAATATACATAAAAAGTTCTTAGGTTTTTCGGTCTAATAATAGCAGCCCCTAGGTCTGGAAATTAACAGTGTGTACACTCCCGTGCCTCGAATATCATGATAACCCATTGGTCCTGTGGCTGAACTCCTTCTGATTGCGTTGTCTTTGATTCCACATCGGATTATGATTTGCGTAGACTCTTGTACAATATAACACTATAACAATTATGATCCGCGCAGCTGGTTAGTCTCCTTCGATAGTGGTTGCCGTGGCCGTAATGGACCAAAACGACATTAACAAAATATATACGTATGTTGTTTTCGGTGATATGAAATATAATT
This sequence comes from Vanessa tameamea, assembly GCF_037043105.1. Lineage (NCBI taxonomy): Eukaryota > Metazoa > Arthropoda > Insecta > Lepidoptera > Nymphalidae > Vanessa > Vanessa tameamea. Next base: position 7,368,209 of record NC_087317.1, read on the forward strand.
ATATCATTTAATATTGAACAAACATTGTATACTTTACCTATATTTTACGAACTAATGTAAATTTTTCAGGATATCATAATATTTATTCAATCTTGTTATTCAACTGTTTATAAAATGATGATTGTTACCTACAATAATTAACTCGTAAAAACGCTAAGGGTCAGAACAATTAATAATAGATTAACTGTCAATTTTAGTTTTGTTTTTACTGTCCATTGTTATTCTATGAACTTGGTCGAACTTGCGTTTTGAAAAAAATTAAAACATAAAAATTTACGTCATTATTTTTTAAAGATATTAAAATTTCTTATAACGAAATATAATTACTGTTGTTTTACCGATGATTCTGAAAAAAAAACAACATAAAACAAAACATCTTCGACCTTGCAATCAGCGGTGCTATATCTATCCACTACCGAGACAGTCAAATATATATATATATATATATATATATATTTATTAGGTAATATTGGCTTTTAAGCATATATATATAATATATGTTTAAAAGCCAATATTACCCAATGGATACGAAAAATATTAAATATAAGGTAGTTGATCTTACAAATTATAATTAAATTAAAATATTATAATTCTTCATAGTAATACTTAGATAACCAAAAAACGTATTAACCGGAAAAGTTGAGAAGAGTATTTGGCCAATCTGGTTTTAGCCTACACATTCTTAGATTGAAAATATATTTTTGTTTAGGGTCTCCATCAATTTTGCTAACGATCCCAAGACTTACTAAAATGTATCTTAAAAAAATTTACACTTTAATATAACTTATGATACTATAATATTAATAGATACTTAATTGTCTATATTAAAAATCTTTTAAGTTTGGCTGCATTTAACTGCCTCGTATTGTGTGTAAGCAAAAAGTTGAAAGACGACTTATTTGGTTTTGCTTTTTAGACTTAAACAAATATATTACTTAACGATTCTCCCACTTAACCAGTTTTAAAACAAGAATTTTGAACAAGAATGAAGTTTTTCGTTTTATGATGGTAGCCAAAACATTTATTACTTACTGTCGTAAAGATGAACACGGAATAGTGTCACGCTTTTTACATAAATACTGTTTTCGTAACTAACTTCATGCTCATATTTAGTTCAAATACTTGTATTACATTTTCTCTTTTCGGTGCTATCCGGCTATTGTCAATTGTTATTGTTTATTGGAAAAAATGTGAACAGTGAGTTGTTTCGGGTTCATCGAAGAACTAGTATACTCCGTTTATGTTTGTACAAAAAAAAAACATTTAAAAAGTGTTGTGTTGAATTTAATTGGTTTAAATTGTTTGTGTTTTTATGTGTTCTAAAACCAAAGCCAAAAAAGAATACTACAAAATCTTTTAAAACATAAATCATTACGCGTATTTTATGTATATTTATAATAATTTTATGATAAAAAATGCTCCGTTTATACGTTGATATTGACGTAATTACGTCTAAAGCATAAATAATTTCTTTGAAATACACCTGACCAAATTTGATTATAGGATTTCTTTTAAATGTGACACACGCTGGCTGTGACCGTTGTGACCTACTCATATAGTGTGACATTTATACACTCAGAAGTTAATCATAAAAATAATGCCTATAACTATTAATACATAAATGGCACTGATATATTTAATGCTCCTCGTGTAAGCACTTAAGTCAATGTACCGGATTATTTAAAAAAAATGGAGAATTGACATTTCATAAATTATTTGGCAGTTGCTTTTAAAGGATTTTGAAATATATCATGACTCTAAGTAATTAATTGCTGTTTGTTATTTAAAACTGTATATTCTATTTAAAAATATAAAATGAAACCATATCAATAATCATGTTAGAAAAAATTCGAAAACAACAGCAGAGAGATATGATTTTAGCTTTGAATTAATTTTAAGAAAAATAATGAATACGAATATAAGTTTAAAAATATTCACGAATAAATAATTTACTAATCACATCCTCGTTTCTTAGAAAAAGTCTTTCGTCATTTTAAAGAAATCATTAATTTCGAATTGAACCTGGTAAAAGAAATGTTTACCGTTATAACAATTACTATCGTAATTATTATTTTTAATAATACTGTTTATGTCAAATATTTGTGATAGAGGAAAGTGAAGGTACAATAATATCACTGTAGCATGCGCAAGCGGTCCCGTGATGACCTCCTGAAAAGACGGAGCGGGTACCGCTGGTTTTTTAGTGGGTATTCCGGCGCCCGACATACTCGTACAGCAAACGTCGCGTGTGGGAAACGCGTAAGAACGTTATTCCAGCGATAAAAAAAATGAGGGTGTCGATATATGTATATAATTCTCATTTCACTCATCACTCAAAAAAACCTCGAAAGTCAGTGACTCAATCGAAGTATTACCTAATTTTACTTTTATTGTACTTCATATAATTAGTTATAATTGTAAAATTTAAATTAGTAACAATTCGCTAATATCCTCTTAAGGATAAGTTTTGAAGCTTATTCCACAACACTACTATAGTGCGAGTTTCGAGTGCGGGGATACACATGTTGCAGAATTTTATCCGATACATGTACATGCTATGTTTCCTTAGGATGTTACATGAATTGCCGACCTAGCTATGATTTATAATACTAATTAATAATGCTCAGTTGTGCTTGTTCGAATTTTACCTCGCGACATTTGGTTGAGACCATGCGATCTATCCACTGGACTAACTATGATATACTGGACCTACACTTTTATCATATGATATGGCATGCAGTGAAATTATAAGCAAATTGTTTCGGATGACTTGTGACACGTATTTTTATAAATACTAAGGTAACTAAACAAACCACCACATAAGTTAATTTATAAAGCTTTAGGAAGACTAATATGAGTGTACCAAATATCACTATGACTCATATTTCCTAGATTTATATATTAGTTTTACCCTTAAAAAATATCGCATATGTGAGAATATACAAGTTTAATGTTAATAACAAAAATATTATACCTCATTTTTTTTGCATTACGATTGCATTGAGAATAACACTTTATAACAGATACATCATAGTTCAATCATACCAGAGGCAGCCTTGTAGCCTTCCTACCTTCCAACTAATAAAATAAAAACAAAATATTTGTTTTAAGATTAAAACAACCTAAAACTAAACTCGATCGATAACTCAATTGCGTTTTTTATTCAAAGGATTTATATAATTTTCTGAAGTCATCGAAAAATATGTGAGAATCTTAACTTTATAAAGTTTAAATTGTAAACATTGGTTGGCAATGTTTACAATAGCCGTTTTCGAGTAGGTATTTTATCGGTGAAATTAAAAAAAACACAAGGGAATTCTATGTCCTCATTTTTTATTTCTATTAATGAAAAATATAGAAATAGATGAATTTTGTGGGCTCCAAAATTTACATCACCATTTTTCACAGTTTGAAGTAAATAATTAAAAAGGATTTGTAAGTGAATATTATAAAAAAATAAGTAACGGAATATGAAATACTACTATTTAATAGCATTGTTTGTTTTTGTTGCATTTTTTTCTTTCAAATAACCTTCTCTTGTTGTAAAAGTAGAAGAAGTAATTAAAAACATTGTTTTTTTTTTAACTAAATCACTTTTATCAATTTCCTTGTTACACAAATAAATAGGTATATTTAGGTCGTCCAATCAAATTGACTAAACGTTTTTTGAGTAAAACGTCAATTAATAATAAAAAAAAACTTTTAATCAATTATGTTGTTTAAAAATATAGTTTTGACATTGTAAGATTATTGACTGGAAATTTTTTTTTGTTTCGATTTGATCATTTTTTTTTGATAAAGAAATTATTGATTGGAATCCCAATTTTGTATGGCGAAATATTTTTTTTATAACATCGTTTTCCATATATCTATATCTATATTCATACATATAAATCTTCTGTACGCGTGTATGTATATATCTGAAATCCTGAACGGTTTTGTTCTCGTGATTTCCCGGATGGCTTAGATTGGACCACGTAGGTGACACTACGTTCAGAAAGTAAATAAAATTATTATTTATCCCAGACAAAGTCGGCACGTTCAGCTAATTATGTATAGATAAGATACAATGTGCCTTTTATTACCAGCGATGATAATTTAGAACTTATTTATAAATACACGTATGTCCGTAAAAGGTAATCAATAAGTAAAAACATATATTTACAAAATGTGAAACTATTAAATTAATTTAAATACTCAAAATTAAATAAATGGATATATTTAATATCGTGTATATAAATATAAATTATTTTTAAATGAAATCTAACGAGATTGAAATTATAATTGTAGGCCTTTTCTTAGAAGAGTTTTTAAAAGGCTGAGCTTTATCTCCTATCCATAATTAATAATTACGAATGGCATAGCGATATTCCAAATGTTCGTATATATATCGAATGATGATTAAAAATACAATTATTTAGACAAGTTTCCTAACAGTTGGCATTCGTTCCTCGACAGAGACGCTCGCATATATAAAACGTTAATAGGAATATAGTTTTAGTGGTTTTTTCAACTTTATTACCGACAACAGGAAGTTACATCTTTGTAATAACGAGGTATGTTAGTTGTCTTAAATTGTTAAAATATTCGTTTAAATATTATTCTTTATACTTATATAGAAATAATTTAAATATTATTATTGTATTTATTTATACTTAACGCTTCTTGTTATCATTATTTTATACTTTATTACATAGTATATATGTTATAACGTTTATATATTAAAATTACTTTGTTTTTAACTTATCATTTCATCTATTGAAAAAGATTTGATCCATAAAAGAAGTTATGGCTAAAAATAATTGAAAATTTTTAAATTTAAAAAATCTTCATTACCATAAAATTAACATCTATAAATTGTAGAAGGTGTCATAAATTCGTATTGCTATTTTAACTTAAAAAATAAATTTAATTTGAAAAGGTCAAAATACTTTAATATTTATTAGTGATTCGGTTTTTGCTTTTTATAACCTAATGTCGTATTTAAAATATTTTATTATTTATTATTATGAAAATAAAACAAAATTTTCACCCAATCATTAAAATTCGAAAACACTTTTTATGTTTATTGATAACAGTAAATCTACCAAAAAGAATATTGCTCGACAAACAGACGAGAAAAAGATAGTGAGTTGCATTTGCTTATTTGTATACAGACTAGCTGCCAGTCCCGGCTACGTCCGGATGAAATTTATTTACTTCCCAATCACAGCGCCATCTACTGAGTTCAATCTAAGTCACCCAGGGACTCACTCCAATATACAAAAATAATTTCATTAAAATAGGTCCAATCGTTTAAGAATTCAGTAACATATGTACACACACACAGAACATTTATATATATAAAGATGTAGCCAAAAAATGTTACCTGTCTTGCGACAAGTTGGGGCCATAAAATGTTTGGTACTATATTTTTTTCTTTTCGTTCAATGTCATGATTTGTAAAACATACAGGTATTGAGATGTTACTTGGAATTACAAAAGATTATTTGTGCTAGTTGCCCGGTTAAACATTTTCCGCTTGACATACTTTTTCAATATATGAACATATGAATCGCTGTACAACATTAGGCCTATACGATTTAAAAATGTTAAAAAAAATATTCAGATATGTAATAAAACACTAAATAAACTTTAGAACTAAGTAGGTATATGTTAATTAAAATTAAATTATTAAATCGTTTTACATTTATATCAACAAGGTCGAAGAGCATCTGAATCATTTGATATAACCTGGGGAGTTTTAAAAGATCGTAATAAGAAGAGGCTTCGGAGGAAGAGAATTCCCATTTCCCACATTGAATTGGGAAAATCTATATATAAGGGCCAAAATGAAAAAAAAATCCATTACTTTTATACAATACAATAGAGACTCTCAAAGTTTCATTTTAATATATATTTTCACTTACTGAAGTTTATGAAACTTAGCATATTAACTATGACACCTAGGTCTGAGATATAAGCTATAATGACCTATATATAATATTTTTTTAATTACTTACCTATAATATATACCTAACGATTATATAATAAATCGTCAATATATATATATATATATATATATATATACATATATAACGATTTTTTTAACATATGGCCATAACTAGTAAAAAGGTCAGTGTCACTTTGGACGAATCACATAGTAAAAGCTTATTATTTTAAATGCTTATTATAATAAAATATTTATCTTTTTATTTATAATTTTTCCTCTTTTAAATTGATGATAGCTAAATTGATTAAATTCCGACTTTTACATCACTTGGAAATCTCCCCGCGTATAATTTTAAACTTCCATTAGGCCATTACACGTTTAAAAGTGTGATACATAAGCGATTTTACTGCTTAAAAATACTATTACTGTTAAATTATAGAAAATGATCAAATTGCTACTTTGGAAACATAAGACCCATCGGTGTTTCATGTATGAGTACATTAGTTAATACGCTGTCAATTATAAGAGCTTAGACAATTCCGAGATGTCCTTCAAATGAGTTTACAAATATTGTAAGCAACAGTAATATCATACTTTAATATATTCATATGTTAGGATGTTTAATAAAAATTCATTTCTTGGATCACGTACAAAACACTTTTTCCTGGTTTAACGCATAAGCTGATTACTTCGGAAAATATGTGTAGTTCCTTAGGGAATAACCATAACAATACGTAATACGTACGTAACCCTAGCATTTGCGAACAGTAAGCTGGTTAGGTTAATATTTTGTGTTGAAAATGCTACCGAATTTCGAACTGAACCGCAACTACAATTTAAATTTTAACTTATAGAGAAATCTTTATTTGAAATATACTGGTTGTAAAAGGTGCCCGTACAAAATAATAACATTATTATGTTATTATTTTGTACGTACGTACGTTAATTTACAATTTATAAAAAAAAATGTCTCATATTCATTGTATCTTGTTGAATGCACGAATCTTTATACATCCGTATTTGTTTGCTACCTATGACATGAGTTTTAATGATTGCGTAATTTTATTAATTATAATTCTATAATAAAATCCGTCACATAAAGAGTTACAAGCATCATCTGTCGCAAAGTGTTGCCACGTGTTACATGGTTTTGAGCAAATAGATACTTCAGAGAGATCTGGACTTTCCATCAAAAGGTGAAGCGTTGTCTTATTGAAATAATTAGCACTAAGGTGTTGACTTCAAGGTTTATTCTTATCTTCGAACACAGAAGCCTGTGACGTTTACCTATTATTGAGAAATATCAAATAATACAAGTAAGGACTACAAAAAATTTTAGAGCAATATGTCAGTAATTGATCTACTTTCCATTAAGTTCACGGTATTTACTGTACTTATTTTACTAATAACATCCTTGCTAAGATAATAAATCAAAAAGTGGGTTTGTTTATACATTTGTTTGTAACGTTTTCACGTCTTAATCACTAAATCATTATGAAATTTAATAAAAAAAATCCAACGTGTAGTATACATTTATATCTATCTAATAGTTGTTAGATTAACTAAGTACCCTCCATAGTTAACTTAACAACTGCGCCCCGCTAAACGCGTGCGGAAACTACTTAATAAACACGATAAATAAAGACGTATTAATCATTAGATAATCTTTAATAATTATATTCAATAATTAAATAGAATTGACCATTTAGGATTTCTGTTAGATTTAATTTACTTTGTGTGGCTAATGTACATAAAATGAAGAAATGAAGATGTAAAATTAATAATGACTTAACACCTAATCGGCATGTATATTAAGATTTGATGTTTGCAACTTATTTTTTTTTAAATTAATTATATATAAATAAGATTTCAATTACGATTAACATAAAATAAAATATAAGAAACAAATACTTTATTTACAACCATTATGATTCAATAAAAATGTTTTAAGAATAACGTTATATACAATTCATAACTATTGAGATTCATATAAAGTCATATTACGTAACAATT